>NC_045445.1:110780118-110804664 GCF_002776525.5 Piliocolobus tephrosceles | reverse complement strand
GGGGTTGTTCTCTGGTGGGCAGGGGCGGGGGTCCCAAGGTGCTCAGTTGGGGAGCTTCTGAGCCAGGAGAAGGAATTTCACAAGGTTAATTGCTCAGTCAAGGTGGGGCAGGAACAAATCACAATGGTGGAATGTCATCAGTTAAGGCAGGAACCAGCCTTTTTCACTTCTTTTGTGATTCTTCACTTGCTTCAGGCCATCTGGATGTGTACGTGCAGGTCACAGGGGATATGATGTCTTAGCTTGGGCTCAGAGGCCTGACAGTAACTTTCAAAACCCTTTGTAATCTTGTCCCATGAGTTTATCTAACCTTGTTTCTTTCTACAGTCCAGATGATAGATATTTATAAAATTCCTATTTTGTGTGAAACACTGAGATTAGAAAGTAATAGTGTCTATAGCCTTTGTCCCTGGGAAGTTTTCAATCAGACTGAAAATTGTATCCTTCTAATCTTCTAACTAGGTGTCTTACCTTAAGCTCCCAGAGATTCTTCTTGCCTAAAGTCTCATGGTACTTAACATCTTTATCAGTCTATGCTACGAGTTTTATAAGTTTTTAGCAATGAGACCTAACTTTGAAACAATTTTCATGGAACTCTAATGTATTACACAGATGGGAATGTTGTTGACTACAGAAGTGTGAAGCTTGAATCCCACCATCTGTGACCTTTCTCATCAACCCTCCTTATTTCAGGTCAGTCCAAGTCACATCTCCAAATTGTAAAATTGGATGAACATAATTGAAAAGCCACTGTAATATAACATCTCCTATTGGTATCCAATTTCATAGCTCCTCATCTTAACACTTCAAAAAAGTCTTCAGAATCTCCTCCACTAATATACTGCTTGGGGTTCAAAACGTTCTTTTTAATCCAGTTGTTCCTGACTCACGAACATAGCACACTGGCTACCAATATACACTGTAATAATTATGTTAATATAAGAAAGAACCATGAATGTTAATGGTTCTGATTCTTTGTTTATATCATTTCTATCATCACTGAGTTTACCCCTTGTCAGCTTGTCACCCATAAACATCTCCTTAAACCATATTTAATCTCTAAATAAAGACAATAACAAGGTCATCATAATTCCATCTAACATCCAACTATACTGGGTACAACCAAAAATACCATAACCCCTTCCCCAAAAGAGGAGGCAAAGTCCTTGATTGATATTTATTCTTCTCCCTGATATCCTATAACTAAAATACTAAGATATAAAATTAGCAATACTTAAATGCTATGATACAAAGATAATACATCTTACATGATAAGGAAATGAGAGGAAAGAAAACAAAGATATTTGCTTAACACAAACACACACACACAAATGTATTTGTAACAAACTAAGGAGAAAATACTCATGACAATTAGAATCCTCATTGCTGTAACTGGTCACATGGTTATGCATGATATTTATATCCACCTTCTTCCACTACCCATTCTGTTTTCCTTTTGCCTTCAACAAGCACCTCTGCTGGTTGCCATACTTTACCTGATAAGATAAACCAAATCTTCATTCCTGAAGTGTCTGGGCCATTAGGAGTCCTGCTTGAATTGAGCTGTTGTAATTTTCATCTCCTACATTCCAGACATACTCTTCCTTACTTCCATTGTGGGGTAGTACTCCAATTTGCCCTTGGTAGTCAGGATCAATCACCTCAGCCAGCACAGAAACTCCCTTCTTTGCCTGTAGATTCAGAGAAATGAGGAGCACAAAGTGGCCAGGAAGCACTCTTAACTCCCAGATCAGTGGTATCATTGTTGTGTCTCCAGATGAAAGCATTTCTCCCTCTGGAACTAAGACCTCTAGGCTAACAGGGGTTAAGGTGGTGGAAACAGGAAACAAAAATGTTGCTAGCAGGTCGCTATTGGTAATAGTGAGTCGTGCTACTCCCATTTCCTTGACTTGATTCTTGGAGACATGAATCTTGGCTATGGGAGAAACAGCAGCATACATTGGATGCTAAGTAGAGGCCTTCTGGAAAACCTATCCTCAGCTCTTCAAGGTATTGCCACCTAGCTGGCAATGTAAGGAAGTCTTCAAAAGGCCATTCTACCATTGTATCAGTTGTTTCAGGATGGTAGAGAACATGGTAACAGGAGTGAATTTCATGAGCACGGGCCCATTGCCACACTTCTTTTGTTACAAAGTGAAGTTCTAAATCAGAAGCAATGCTGTGTGGAAACCGTGGCAGTGTGTAAAGCATTCTGTAAATCCATGGATGGAAGCAAATCTGTATCTAATGTAAGTGCTATTCCAGTAAGAACAAAAGGCTGTTCCTTCCTTGGTGGAAGTGGTCCAATGTAATCAACCTGGCACCAAGGAGCTGGCTGATCACCTTGGGAAGTGGCTTCAAACCAGGGGCTCAGTGTTTGCTGCTGGGAGATTGGGCTCTCAGTCATGGCTATAGCCAGGTCAGCCTTGATGAGTGGAAGTCCACATGGCTGAACCCATGTATAACCTGCATCTCTATCACTATGGCCACTTTGTTCATGAGCCCACTGGGCAATGACAGGGGCAGCTGGGGAAAGAGGCTGAGTGGTATCCATAGAAAAGGTCATCCTATCCACTTGATTATTTGCGTCCTACTCTGCTGAGGTTACCCTTTGGTGAACATTCACATGGGACAAAAATATCTTCACATTTCTTGCACATTGAGAGAGGCTTATTCATATAACCTCTTTTCCAAATTTTCTTGTCACTAATTTTCCAATCATGTTCCTTTCAATCTCTGATCATCCAACTAGACCATTGGCCACAGGGAATAAATCAGTATATAATCACATCTGGACATTTCTCTTTCTAAGCAAAGTGAACAAATAGGTGTGTTGCTTGGAGTTCTGCAGACTAAGAGGATTTCTTTTCATGAGTGTCCTTCAGGAATATCCCAGAAAAGGGCTATAGTCCTGTAGCTGTTCAGTTTGGGGTGGTACCTGTATATTGTGCAGAATCGTCTATAAACCTAGCCTAGTCTTCTTTTCCTCTGTCAACTAATTGTGAGGAATTCACCATGAGGCCATGGGTGCAGGCTGAGAGTGAGAAGGCAGTGTAGCAGGAGTGAGGAACATGGGCATTTGGTCCACTTCTTCATGTAACTTACTTATGCCTTCAGAGTCCGTTTAGCTCAATCACTTCCAAGTGATGATGCAGGCAGTGCTGCTGTGCACACCCAACTTTATGGCTTGGTGGGTCAGATAACACCCAGTTTGTGATAGGTAATTCAGGTCGCATGGTCACTTGGTGACCCATAGTCAAATATTCAGTGTCCAATAAGGCCCACTAGCAGGCCAAGGGCTATTTTTCAAAAGGAGAGTAGATACCTACTCTCCTTTTAAAAGAGTAGTGGGTGAAAGAGCAGAGTTTTGCCCCAAAATCCCAAGGGTCTTCTCTGTGTTTCACTCATAGAGGCCTGCCAAAGGATCCAAACAGCATTTTTATCTGACACTGATACCAAGCACCATTGGATCTACTGGATCATATGGCCCAAGAGCAGAGTAGTTTGCAGATCAGCCTGAACCTATGGCAGAGCCTTCTCCTTTTCTGGGCCTCACTCAAAACTAGCAGCTTTTTAGGTCACTCAGTAATTGAGTTGAAGTAACACATCCAAATGAGGAATATCATTTGGGTGTGTTAGGGGCCAGATGCAACAACTTATCCCTTACCTTAGAAGGAATATCTTCATGTCCCACACCACTGGACCCCAATTTTACTGAGGTAAAAGAACACTCAATTTTAGTTGGATTTATTTCCCATCCACTGGCACACAAAATTCTTACCAATAACCCTAGAGTAGTTGCTACTTGGTGCTCACTAGGTCCTCAATATAATGGACAAGTGTGATATCTTGTGGAAGGAAAAGGCAATCAACAGCCCTGAGAATGAAATTATAACATAGGGTTAGAGAGTTGATAGTGATTTAGGACAGTGAAGGTATATTGCTGGCCCTGCCAGCTGAAAGCAAACTGCTTCTGGTGGGCATATGGACAGTGAAGAAAGAAAAGGAATTTTATCTGAGGAATGTGAGCCCTTTTAAATTATCAGGTCCAGAGAGGCATTAAATTGAGATGCAGTCATATCCTACTTCCCCCATTGAGCTATGTATTCATCTCTTGAAATGTAACCAAGCTCTTATTATAAAGATCATAAGATATTTGTTTTATTTATTGTCCTTTTTCTTTGTCCTCTCCCTCATCCTTGCATGCTTGCTTGTATCTAGTCATTTCTATAGAGGGTAGACGCTAGTTATTGATAAACTTCAAATCCTGACCCCAGGAGCTACCCTCAGAATCAATGAACTTGTTTTTCTTTTAAAGAACAGTGATCCATAGGTCATGCAGACCTCCTTGATGACATCCAGAAGTTTGATTGAAACTGATGAGGTCTAGATTCCAGGGAGTGCAAAGAGATTCGATCATCGGGGGATCCCACCTCCTACATTCTTACCTCACTCATAAAAGTCCCCAGTTATTTCAAAGGCAGGTCAGATTTGAGACTGTCTCACCTGCTGTCTCACTTTGGCCAAATTGAATAAACCTTTCTCTGCTCCTAAGCACTGATATGTCAGTGTTTGGCTTAATGTGCATCAGGTATGTGAGCCCAAATTTCAGGAATTGATAACAGATTTTGGTGACTGCAACGGGACACATGTGCTCATGGCCTGTAGGTCCCAGTCAGGTTGGGCGAATGGGCATCCACACAGCTGCCTGGGTATGTTGCTTGGGGTAAGCCCTGGGGTCACCCTTCTCAGTGGGTATCAGCTGCCCTTGGCACCTAGAAGCTTGGAGCAGAGAAACGTTGGACTGCTTCCTCAATTTTCAGTTTTGATTTGAAGGGCAAGTTATTACACATGCGCAACCACATCTCTCATTCTCTCCATTTGTATTTTGAAGAGAGCCCATTTGGGAGAGTAAGTAGAATGATAGCCTATACTAATTTGCTTGTTTGTGCACCTGCAGTAGTTTGGTTTTTTGTGTGTGTGGAAGGATTGAATGTGGGAAATTCAGGATCAATCTCAGAGTGCAGCCCTCTTTGGCTGTATTTTCCAGAATTGGGCCACTTTCAGCTAGGAGTCCATGAAGAAAAAGAAAATGTTTTCATTATTGTTATTATTATTATTATTACACTACTTGGCCTCAATATGCCTTAGATTCTGGGTTAAAGTGGCTTGTGAATGGGTCTTTAAATTATGTTACTATAATGCAACTAGAACTGTTTTGTAAGAGGGAGAGAAAATGGGATGAGATCCCATATGTTCAGGTTTTTATGCTTTTGTGTCAGAATAAACGTGCTCAAAAGAGGTGTAGTATAACTTGATGCTGCAAAAGGAAGAACAGCCCAAACCTAAGGTTTTAGACTTTCCACCATTAGATGTAGAGGACAAGGTGCTGATCAGCACCTTGAAACCCCGAAATAATCATCCTGCTCCTCTGCCCCTTACTCTGCCACCTGTGGCTCCAGCACATCCCCCTCCTTATGGAACATATGGAGCAGGAGGGGACACCCCCAATCCCTCATGGGGGAAAAATCAGGATTTGTTATGGATTCTTCTTCTTGTACCTGACAGGTAATACAATTTGGCCAGGGAGCCACAGGCCCCTAGGTAGGGCAGTTTCCTCTCTGCTAATCCTCTGTTAGGATAATGTGAATGAACATTTGGCTGATATGATGTGGGTGCACTCCACTTTTCCCACTTCAAATCTGTTCAATTGGAAAAGCAATAATCCCTCCAATCAAGATGACCCCAAGTTAATGGCTGAGCAATTCTCATCCATACTTCTGACCTATTATCCCACATGCGCAGATATCCAGGCTTTGTTAAATGTACTGCTCACAGCAAATAAAAGGTACATTGTCATAGAAAAAAACTAAAGAGGAAGCAACCTGGCTCCATCTTGAGGATGGAAATGATCTCCCTGAGCCAATGGAGTCAGTCCACACCATGGAACCCAGTTAGGATGTAAATAATGGAGGTCTTCCCCACTTAGAGCACTATTAAAATTGTATCCTTGAAGGTTTAAAGAAAGGGGTCCCTCCAAGAGCCTTAGTAAAGCACAGGAGGTACAGCAGCAACCAAATGAGGCCTTCGCAATTCTTGAAAAGACTACCAGACATATCAAAACTTTGCAGGTGGAACTGGAAAATCAGAGAATGATTAATATGAGCTTCATCTGTCACAGTGTCCCTGATATTCAAAGAAAATTGCCAAAGATAGATGAAGCCATTGTGTTGCCAAACTCACATTAATCTAGTTAGCTTTTAGGGTGTACTATGCTTGGGATAAGGATCAGGAAAAGCACAAGTTAAAGCAACAAGTTTCCATGTTGGTGCTGGTGCTTGATTTTCAACCTAAAATAAATGAAAAAAATCAAAGCAAAAGGAGGGTCCACCCCACCTTAGGGAAGAACCAGTCCACTTATTGTAAGGAAGAAGGACATCGGAAAAAGGGCCATCCCAAACCGACCAAAGTGGCTGTCAAGCACAACCCTTCCTCAGAATCAGATGATGGGAAGGGGAAAAGACTGAGATGAAAGTTGATATGGCCCAAGGTGTCCCTGAGCCTTTGCATGACCAGTACGTGTATCCCCACAGGAACCCAAGATACAATTGATATTGGGGAATAGAATGATTGACTTCTTAAATGATAAGTTGCCACATGATCAGTAATTAACACTTGTCTCTTCCCAATTATGGGAGAAACCAAGATTGTTATGGGGATATTGGAAGATGCCATTACTTGCCCCTTTCTACAACCCTTAGATTGCCATTTAGGAGAGACCAGCCTGAAACATAGTTTCTTGTATGTGCCTGGATTCCCAGTGCCCCTCCTGGGCCTGGATTGGCTTGCAAAATTGTGTGCTCAATTTGTCTTTTCCCCCAGAGACCTGGGGGGTCCTCCTGAACAAGCTTGCAGGTTTCAAAAGCTCCAGCTCCAACCAGAAAATACAGAAGTTTAGGACATTCCAGAGAAAATTCCCATAAGGGTAGGGGAAGATATTTGGGCTTCAGGGAAGCTGGGGAGAATGGTCACAGCCAAACCTGTAAAAAATAAATGAGGGACACAGAATACCTAATCTAAAACAATACCCATTAAAGGAGGCAGCATGAAAGGGCATTCAGCTGCTTTTGGAAGCTTTTTTGGGACAAGGACTAATTCAGCCCTGTCACTTCCCCTACAACACTCCTGTCTTGCTGGTTCACAAGCCCTGTTCAGATGACTACTGGCTTGCGCAAGACTTCAGGGTTATTCATGAACTAGTCCAGGACATACACCCTGTGATACCTAATCCCTATACCTTGCTGACAAGCTTATCAGGAGATAAGACAAGGTAAACCATTATGTGGTTTATAATTTTGGATCTGAAAGATGCCTTCTTTTGCATACTGCTAGAGAGGGAGTCACAAGAGATCTTTGCATTTGAATGGCCAGGACCAGGAATGCAAGTGAATTAGCAGTACTGTTGGAGAGTGTTAGCTCAGGGATTTTTAAAATTTACCCACAACCTTTGGGAGAATTTTGGCATGGGACTTAAGGGACTTCCTACCGATAGAAGAATGCTTTTACATGATGATAGCTTTGTTTCTAGTAAGACTCTTAGAGATTCCCTTGAAAATACCATCCAAACACTGAATTTTCTAACAGAAAGAGGCTATGAGATTTCCAAAAGAAAAAGTCCAAATCTCGCAAGCCCTGATCTCCAAATACTTGGAGTTTGAACCAACTAAGGGACAAACAAATCTTCTCCCAGACTGCTGAGAGGCATAGCCTGGGCAGCCGTCCCTACCGCCTGCAAACAACTGTGAGGGTTTGTAAGTATAGTAGAATTTTGTTGAATTTGGATTCCAAATTTTGAACTTACAGTAAAACCTCTTTATGAGGCCCTAAAGGGAAAGGAATCTGAACCCTTGGTCGGGACCTCAGAATGCCAAAATTCTTTTAATAAATCCAAAGAAAGGTTAATGACTCCTCCTGCACTGGGTCTTCCAAATGTAAGAAAATTTGTTGATGTATTTGTGCATGAAAAACAAGGCATGAGCTTGGGAGTCCTAACTCAAAGTTTGGGACCTGACTGGAGATCAATTGCTTATTTCACTAAATAACTTGATCAGGTGGTGAAGGGTTGGTCTCCCTGCCTCCAAGCAGTGGTTGCAACTTGTTACCTCCTCTAGGAGGCTGAAAAGTTAACTCTCAGACAGCCATCACCATTCACACACTGCATCATATCCTCCCTCTCTTACAGCAAAAAGGAGGGGTATTAGCTGACTCCAGAGAAGTTAGAGAAATCCAGGCTACGTTCCTTTACAAACCAGAGTTAAAAATAAAGGTGGTCTCAGTTCTTAACACTACTACCTTAAAACCTACAGAAACGGAGCCAGGGCTACACATAATTTTCTTCAGAATATTGAGCAGATCTTTTCCAGCTGACCAAACCTCGTGTATCAGCCCTTGGCACATCCTGACCTGAAACTGTTCACAGATGAAAGCAGCTTCACGGACCATGGAAGTCGTCATGCGGGGTATGTGTGGTCGGTACCTTACAAGGTACTGTGAAAGCCAAAGCCTTATTGCCAGACACCTCAGTACCTCAACTCAACAGCCTGAGCTCATTGCCTTACTCTTGTCATCCAACTGGATGAGAACAAAATTGGGAATATTTATATAGACTCTAAATATGCTTTCTCCGTGGCACATGCCCATGGGGCTATTTAGAATGAGAGAGGGCCTTTGACTAGTGATAACAAGGAAATCAAATATGCCTCTGATATTTTGGCCTTATAAGAATCTGTAAATGCCCCCAGAGTGGTGGCTATCATCCACTATCCTAGCTATCAAAAAGGGGAAATCATTGTGCCAACCTGGCAGCAAAACAGGCTGCAAAAGCACTGGACTTTGAGGCCTTCTTAACCCTGTTTGTACCGCAGTTTAATCTGACTAAGTAAGTCTCAACCTTGCTATACTGAAGGAGATTTAAAGTGGCCCAAGGATTGGGGATTTACATCCCCAGCCCTAGGCCATCCAGGCTAGATATGCAATTTGGGAGGCATTATATTGGTTCCTGGAGTCCTCCTTAAAGATACAGTGAGTTGGCCGGTGCAGTGGTTCACGCCTGTGATACCAGCACTTTGGGAGGCCGACGCAGGTGGATCACTTAAGGCCAGGAGTTCGAGACCAGCCTGGCCAACGTGGCGAAACGCTGTCTCTTCAAAAAATACAAAAACACTAGCCAGGCGTGGGATCACTTGAACCTGGGAGACAGAGGTTGCAGTGAGCTGAGATTGCGCCACTGCACCCCATCCTGGGTGACAGAACGGGACGCTACCTTAAAAAAAAAAAGAAAGAGATAATAGTGAGCAAGTTTCATCAAAGCACCCATTACAGAAAAGATGCAACCCTTTAATGGCTACATTAGTACTTGATTAGTCCCAATATGCAATGGGTAATCCAAAATATGATCCATCAGTGCACTCTCTGTGCTCAAAACCATCCTAAAACTGGACCCCTACCCCCTGTTCAGGGGACTCTTGAGGAGATTCTCCATATGAGGATTGGCAAGTTGATTTCACAACAATGCTGCGAGTGCCCAAAGGCTATAGATATCTTTTTTTTTTTTTTGTATACACATTTACAGGATGGATGGAGGCATACCTTACCCAAAATGGCCCACAGCTTACTTAAAGAGATAATCCCCTGGTATGGACTCCCTTTGATATTCAGGGTGACAACAACACATTTGTCTCTCAGGTAGCACAGGAAATGTCTCAGATCCTAGATAGTGAATAGAAACTTTACACAGCATGGTGTCCACAATCCACAGGAAAGACTGAAAAAAAATGAATCATACTATAAAACGAACAGTTGCTAAGATGTGCCAAGAAACCAATCTAACTTGGGACAAGGTACTGCCCTCTGCCGTGCTGAGAATTCAGGTTGCTCCCTAAAGTAGGCTCCAATTGAGTGCTTTTGAAATTAAATTGCCATATTAAAAAGTAACCTCTGTTCAAGAGTTTGCTTCTGACAGGTTGGCCTTCCCCATGGATGTGCCCTTCACCCTTTCCAGGCCAGAGACCAAGTCCTACTCAAGACCTGGATGGAAACTGGACTGGATCATCAACTGGTCCCTCAATGGGTAGGACCCTATGAGGTCCTCCTGACCACTCATTTATCTATCAAATTGGCTGTGGTTAAACTTTGGGTACATTATACCCACAGGTAAAGACTGTCCCTCCTCAGCTCAATTTATGAGGTCATCAACCTAAATGGACCTGTGAACCAACTGAAAACTTGAAGCTGCTCTTTAAGAAAAACTTTGCAAATAAGTAAGGCCTTCTATCATTTAATTATGAGATTCTTGCTAATCCCCATAATAATATATGGGCTTATGGTGTCTCCTGAAACCAATCTTTTCCTACAATGGGCACAGCATTATACAGATAGCCTACAACAGGAAGCTTGTGGGGTTTGTGGGCTGCTACCTATATCTAGCATTTCTGGATTACGTTGGTGGGTCTCACCTCTACAAGAAAATGACTGAGTACATTTACAAATCTTAATGAAAAACTATTTACAAGGAAATCAGGTCCCTGGTGTTCTAACACAAGAAAATAAAAGGTTATGGCCTGTCATTAATGTAACCCTCCAAAACCCAGGTCACAGAAAACCTTTTATTATAAATCAGACTATTTGACAAACTTCTGAATATGCTGCTCCTCCCCTGAATGAGTTTCCCTTGGCAACCCCCAAAGGTTTTACTATTAACAGGCTATTAACCTTCCTCACTATACTGAGGAAGGTTTCTATTTAGTTTGGGATGATTTCCTTTGGATGACACCCACCGCCAGCTACTTAAATCAA
The DNA here is from genome assembly GCF_002776525.5 of Piliocolobus tephrosceles. Lineage (NCBI taxonomy): Eukaryota > Metazoa > Chordata > Mammalia > Primates > Cercopithecidae > Piliocolobus > Piliocolobus tephrosceles. The sequence goes on along the minus strand of NC_045445.1, from coordinate 110,793,810 downwards.
ATTTACACCTTATATTAGGAACAAAAAAAAAAAAAACAACTCTTACGATCATTGCCCAAATATTAATAACACGGGCTGGATGCCCCCACAACAATGTCAGCATACTCTAGTGCTGTAACAAACTGACTGATTTTCTACTGATTGGACACAGAGGCTAGGAATTCGATGACTAGCCCCAAATGGAACTAAATGGCTATGTGACACTGATCTTTAGCCCTGACTACCTTATTGAACGGATAGAATGGTGCACCCTGGGTTTCCCCTGGGTCCAGTTTCATTTGGAAAACACAGATGGACAGTCTGCAGATTTCCAATATGTGTTGTACCAATGGACCAGTTGGTTTCCAATGTTATGACCATCTCCTATCCATTTCTGTTCCCTAAGTTAGTTTAGAAAATGTTATCTGGCATACCAGGACCCTCACAAACTATATGCAGCATATGCTGAAGTATGCATTCAGAGGCATCTCTTTAGTGACCTCTGAGATGACCATGTTGTAACCAAGCCCTTATTTTAAGTATCAGGTTGTTTTACTTATTCTTTGTCTTTGTCCTTTTCCTCATCCATGCATGCTTGCTAGTACGTAATCATTTCTGTAGAGAGTAATCCCTAGTAATTGATTAACTTCATATCCTGAACCCTGGACCTGCTCTCAAGATTGATGAACCTGTTTCTATTTTAAAGAACAATGATCCTTAAGTCATGCAGACCTCCCTGATGGCATCCAAAAGTTTGATCGGGACTGATGACATCTAGAGTCCGAGGGGCACAAACAACTTTGATGATCCCAATTTCCGCATTCCTACCTTCTTTATAAAATCCTCCAATTATGTTCAAAGGCAGATCAGATTTGAGAGACTGTCTGTCCTGACCTCTTGCTTTGGCTAAATTGAATAAACCTTCCTCTGCTCCTAAGCACGGATGTGTCAGAGTTTGGCTTAGTGTGCATTGAATACATGAACCTAAATTTTGGGATTTGATGACAGAAACTGCTTGCTATTGCCACAAGTAGCTATAAATTAACCTAACAATACTGCACGAGACAAGATAACCCAAGACTTATAGATTAACAATATATAGCCAATCACTATCCAATATTATTTCTATAAACAAAGAGAATTCCTGACAAACAACTTTGTATCAGCCCACTCTCTGTCCCCCTTTTTTGCCTTTAAAAATCTGCTTGTACACAGGCAACCAAAGCAAAAATGTACAAATGGGATCATGTCAAGTTAAAAAGTTTTTGCACAGCAAAGGAAACAATCCACAAAGTGAAAAGACAACCTACAGAATGGGAGAAAACATTTGCAAACCACCCATCTGACAAGGGATTAATAACCAGAAGATACAAGGAGCTCAACCCACATTATAGGGAAAAAAATCTAATAAATCAAAAAATCGCAAATGATTTGAATAGTCATCTCTCAAAAGAAGACATACAAATGGCAAACAGGCATATGAAAAGGTGCTCAGCATCACTGATCATCAGAGGAATGCATATCAAAACAACGAGATATCATCTCACCCCAATTAAAATGGCTTATATCCAAAGACAGGCAATAACAAATGCTGGTGAGGATGTGGAGAAAAGGGAAGTCTCCTACACTGTTGGTGGGAATGTGAATTAGTACAGCCGCTATGGAGAACAGTTTGGCAGTTTCTCAAAAAACTAAAAATAGAGCTACTATGTAATCCAGCAATTCTAGTGCTGGGTATATACTCAAAAGGGAAAAAAACCAGGATATCAAAGAGATATCTGCACTCGCATGTTTGTTTGGTGCAGCACTGTTCACAATAGCTAAGATTTGGAAGCAACATAAGTGTCCATCAACAGATGAACGGATAAAGTAAATGTGATCCATATGATGCAGGAGGTAAAAAGAAACTATTTAGGCAGATAATGAGGGCAAACAGTCCTCAGCAGAACTTCCCTTCTAACAAAAAGCAGCCCAAGAAATCACTTCTTTTCTAACAAAGAGCAGCCTGGAAGATTGGGCTGCAAACAAGGATAAGGAGGCTGGAAGCTTGCACTGAGGGGTATGCCAGCAGCTGCACAGATAGAAGGGACTACCTGGGACCAGTCATGTTCACCATGGGAGTTCCACCTCCCCTTTTTTAGCACATGCACTGTAAGAAACAAGCAACATGGAGTAGCTAGCTCAGGCCGAGGACTCACCTGCATAATAAAAGGTTGGGGTGGGGGCTGCCAGAGATTCCCACCCTATGCAGATGGCACACATGGTCCTAACCAGTTTTTTGTGCCCTATGTAGATCAGATACCGCCTCCCCACTAGCTCATCTGTAAAAAGCCCTGCATTTCACTGTGGGATGGCAACCCTTTTTCCGGGGCCCTTCTCTGTACCAGACAACTGTTCTCTTTCTCCTATTAAATTTCTGCTCTAAACCTCATCTTTGGTATGTCCACATCCTTGATTTCCTTGGCGGTGAGACCAAGAACTCTGGGTGTCACCCTAGACAATGGAGATCATTATGTTAAGTGAAATAAGCCAGGCACAGAAGGAGAAACATCGCATATTCTCACTTATTTGTGGGATCCAAAAATCAAAACAATTGAATTCATGGACGTAGAGAGTAGAAGGATAGTTACCAGAGTCTGGGAAGGGTATTGGGGTCTGGAGGGGAGGTGGGGATGGTTAATGGGTACAAAAATAGTTAGAAAGAATGTATAAGATACTATTTGATTTCACAACAATGTGACTATAGTCAATAATAATTGTATATTATAAAATAACTAAAAGAGTATAATTGGATTGCTTGTAACTCAAAATATAATAATGCTTCAGAGGATAGATACCCTATTCTCCATGATGTGATTATTACACATTGCATGCATGTATCAAAACATCGCATATACTACACAAATATATACACATACTATGTACTCACAAAAATAAATAAAATAAAATAAAAATTTGCTTATTACAAAGGCCAGACAGAGCTCATATCCAAGTGTACTTCTGTCTCAGTCTTCCTGGCAGCTGTCTTCATTTTAGCTCAAGTGAACACTTTAAATTATTTATTGTGCCTCAGCCTCTTATTTTAGTTCAACACCAAGGATGGAGATAAAAGACATCTGCCAGATGCGTACCAAGCCAGATGCATACCTGGGACCAGATGATGTTTTAGTTTGCTGATGCAATGAAACCACATCTGGTAAAGCAGCTGCAATTGGATTTTAAAACCATCACCTGGTTAATCTTTTGGTAATCTTGTCATTCTCCAAGATTCCTCTGTGTTCTATACAGGTCAAATAGAAAAGTTGAATGGGGATGTGGTGGGAATTAGCACCACCTTTGCCTCTTTCAAGTCCTTGATGGTGGCCCTAATCTCTGCAATCCCTTCAGGAATGCAGTATTGCTTTGGATTTACTGTTTTCCTTGGTAGAGGATTTCTAGGGGCTTCTACCTGACCTTTCCAACCCTAAGAGTTCTCACTTCACAGGTCAGAGAGCCAATGTTGGGATTACGCAGACTGCCAAGTATGTCAATTCCAATTATGCATTCTGGAAATGGGAAAACAACCACAGGACTGTTTTGGAGACCCACTAGCCCCATTGTGGGATGGAACTGAGCTAAAACTCCATTGATCACCTGGGCTCCATAAGCCGCCACTTTGACTGCTCAGCCACAGTGATGTTTTGGGTCTCCTGGAACTAGTGCCAGTTCAGAGCCAGTGTACAATAGTCCCTGAAAGATCTGATTATTTCCTTTTCCCCAGTGCACAGTTAGCCTGGTAAAAGGTCATAGATTCATTTGGGGAAGGCTGGGAGAAAAACTAAAAGTATAAATTTTTGGTAGTGAACTGGGGTCCTTCCTCAAGGAAACCTGGCCTCTTCGTTCAAGGGATTATGGGTCTGTAAACTGGCTTCAGTATGGAAATTGATTGAGGAATCTGAGTCTCTGTTTTTATGATTCATGTTAAGCTTTTGTTTATTTAAGCTAGAACTTTTCTATTTATACAGATCAAATAAGAATTTAGTAGGCTTCTTACCTATTTCACTTCAAGGAGCACCATGATCAATTAGCCAACACTACAGTTCTGTGCAAATCAGACTATTGTGATGGTGACTTTGACTCTGTTGTCCATTATGGTAACAATGTACACTTTGCCTTTGGTAATGGAGTACTGCCACTTGGCCCCTGCCACCCTGTGATCCGATTATTCCTATTGCATTTAAGTTTCCAACTCAGTGATTGCAGTTCCCTCTGTAATGTGTGGCCTAAAGAGAAGAGAAATCATGGAGCTCTTGAAGTATGCTGGGGTTCTCCTCATAAAAATTTATCACAGAATTGGTATAAAGGAAACAAAAAAAATTTCACCCCCAGAGTATACTGTGACATATTTCAAGACGGTTATTCAGAAGGCATGCAGACAGGGATACTTCTGAAAAGCTACCTTTTGTGGAGGAGATTTGCATCTGTAGAGAAAAATCTACATTCATGAAGTAAACAGCCTTTCTCTGAGGCCCTTCCCCTTGTACAGATAGATAGGGAAGATTAATTCAACCACAGGTTGCCATCTATTGTTTCTGAGGGGTGCTACCTGTGAGGAGTCATCTGCATAACAAAACTGACTTTACCTCTTGCCTTTCTTTTTGTCTTCATCCCATAACCCGTTTTGCCAAGTTCCAAGTCCCTATTCTTTCTGTAAACTCAGGATAATATAAAACCTTCAACCAACTGATCTCTGCTTTGAGCTTCATACTTTCTGTGTGACTCCCATGCCCATATGCATGTGAATAAATTTGTATGCCCTTTTTACCTGTTATTAATCTATTATCAGTTAGTTTTATAGACCCATTTTTGTCAAACCTACAGGGGAAAAATTTACTCTTCCCCACAGGTGAAAAGTATGTCTTCTGGACCTTCCCAGTGTGGGTGAATGACAAATCCACTATAATATTCCAATTTCTCTAAGACTTTAAATCTGGTCCTTTACATTAAACAAAGACAAGACAGGCATTTCAGCTTTGCTCTGTGCCATAATTTGATTCATATTTCAGTTAACCAACTAGCCAAACTACTAGAGTCCTTTCTAATTCCATGAGCTGCAACATTAAATGCAGAATCTCTGCTTTGTGAGCCCACGGCAATAAATTTAACCTGATCAAACTTTATTAAGAATCAGTATTCCTAGGATATATTTATGACTGGATCAGTTTCACAAGACACCTTCATATTTACAAAGGGAACCTACAAGTTCTTTTTGTCTTTCCTTAACACATCAAACATAAAAGCAACTTGAAAAAGTACTTTATGTTAGGTATGAGTTCTAAATTTCTTTTCAAGGAATAAATATGTCAGTATGTTCGACTCTTTACCTTCTACTTTTAAACTTAACTTCCTCATAAAGCAATTTTTTCGATTACCTGCTCCACCCTGACTCATTTCAATCACCTGTTCTACCCTGACTCATTCCGATTACCTACTCCACCCTCATTCTGATTACCTACTCCACCCTGACTCATTTCAATTACCTGCTCTGTCATAACCATTTTCCCCCCAAACCACTCACCCCCTCACTCTCTTTAAATTAGCCAATCGGAGTTAGTTTAGCCTGTGTGGTCTAATCCTAGCCAATGGGGGAATGACACAGCAGCAGGGGCCACGTGCGTCAGGGATAAGAGCCCCTTCCTCTCCCTTGCCCAAGTGTGTATTAACCATTGCTCCATCTGTAAGGGTGCACCCTTCTATAGAAGTAACTTGCCTTGCTGAGAATTAAAAGAAAATTTTATATTCGAGTGCTATTTCTTTTGCGGCATCAAAACTTTATACATACAACAATTTGGGGGCTTGCCTGTGATTACATTCCCCTCTGGGGACAGTCTCTGGTTCTCTCTCGGGAGGAGGCAAGCCCTGCCCCCTTGTGGTGGCCTCAGGGGTGAGAAATCAAGACCCACCCAGTGCGAGGAATAACCCGAGCTCTCAGCAACGTGGGAAAAAAAAAAAAAAAAAAAAAAAAAAGGCCCGCAACCTAAACTAAACTCACCTCCTGCCGCAATGACAGGCGCCTGTGCACAGACCAAGGAAGGAGAAGCTGCGGGAGCGGGTAAAGTATTCCGGGGGGGGTGGGGACCAGGGTAAGAAAGCCGGGGGGGGGGGGGGGGGGGGAGGTGAAGTACTCCTTGGCCGGGGTGGCTTAGAGGTTAAAAAGAGGCGAGACATCTCCATTGGTGGGGATTGAACCTCACACAAACCTCCAGGATTAGAAAAGGCAAGAAATTTCCAGTGGGGGAAATTGAGCCTCACCCCAAAAGGCGAGAAATTTCCAGTGGGGGAAATTGAGCCTCACCCCAAAAGGTGAGAAATTATCAGTAAGGGAAATCGAACCTTGAACCTTACCCCAAAACCATCAAGATGGGAAATGCCCCAAGCAAGAGAGGGAGCAAGGGGTGATAAAGATGATAACAAAGATATCCCCCCCAGAAAGTCCCCTAGGTCTCATGCTAAAACACTGGAAGGATAATGAAAGGACTAAACATAGGAAAAAGCAACAAATGATAAAATATTGCTGTTTTATTTGGACTCGGGGACCCTTCCTTAAACCCTCTATCTTCTGGCCAAAGTCTGGATCGAATAAGGATGTAATGTGTCAGCTTCTAATCTGATATGTTAATGATAAAAGTCTAGTGTCTCAAGAAGAACTAGGAATGCCTTTTGTTGGAGGCAAGCACCTGTCCTCCTTTTTCCCTTAAAAACAAATAGAGAAGAACCCAATCTGGCATCTCAAAATGAAAAGTCAGAGGAGCCAGCTCTCATGCCTAAAGACTCCAGCACATGGGATTCCCCTAGACTATCTTCCCCCACTCAGTGTCCCCAGTCTTTCCCCTCAGACAGCCACTGCCGCCTCAGACCCCATTCCAAATTCCCTCTCTACTCACGTTATCCCTCCTCCTTATAACCGCGACTCTTGGGAATTACCGTCCCACCAGCCTGTTCCCTCCCAACCTAAAGACCCTTCTCTAAAAGGACTCCAGCGTGAGGTAGCACAATGTAAAAAAGATATTCAGAATTTCCCATTTCCCTCCGTACCTAAGAGGTCAGCCCCGACCTCTTCCCTTTGAAAGAGGTACCACAAGGAGGGGGGGCCACTGGCTTTGTAAATGCTCCCTTAACCAGTTCAGAAGTCCAGAATTTTAAAAAGGAACTTAAACCACTACTAGATGACACTTATGGAGTGGCAGACCAAATTGGCCAATTCTTAGGACCTCAGTTATACACTTGGGTCGAGTTAATGTCCATCCTGGGCATCCTCTTTTCAGGGGAAGAAAGGAGTATGATTTGTAGCTCTGCTATGGTAGTTTGGGAACATGAGCACCCTCCCAGTGAAAATGTTCCCATTGTGGACTAGAAATTCCCTGCCTGAGACCCCCGGTGGGACAATAACAGTGCAGATCACCAGGAAAATATGCAGGACCTAAGGGAGATAATAATAAAAGTAATTTGGAATCAGTACCCCGAACCAGAAATCTTTCCAAAGCATTTGATACACAACAGGAAAAGGATGAAGGACCTATGAGATTCCTAGACAGACTAAGGGAGCAAATGAGGCAATATGCAGGCCTCAATTTGGATGATCCCCTTGGGCAAGGAATGTTGAAACTCCAATTTGTCACTAAAAGTTGGCCAGACATTTCAAAAAAGTTACAAAAGATAGACAATTGTGAGACTGTCCCCTAAGTGAGCTTCTCAGGGAAGCTCAGAAAGTACACGTGAGTATTCATGAAAAGGGACGAAGAAAAACAGAAACAAAAGACAAAACGTATGTTTTCCACCTTCCAACAGATGGCTCCAAACCCAGGTACTTCTAGACAGTTTCCAGGGAGCCAGAAACTATAAAGGGTCCGAATCTTCTTTTAAAGGACCCCAGCCTCCACCTGGAGGACCAAGGTCCTCGTCTACCAGGCCCCCTAAAGAGTATAGGGGAGCAGGGTTAAAGAATCCCAGAACTGGCCGGGCGCGGTGGCTCAAGCCTGTAATCCCAGCACTTTGGGAGGCCGAGACGGGCGGATCACGAGGTCAGGAGATCGAGACCATCCTGGCTAACACGGTGAAACCCCGTCTCTACTAAAAATACAAAAAATTAGCCGGGCGAGGTGGCGGGCGCCTGTAGTCCCAGCTACTCGGGAGGCTGAGGCAGGAGAATGGTGTGAACCCGGGAGGCGGAGGTTGCCGTGAGCTGAGATCTGGCCACTACACTCCAACCTGGGCGACAGAGCAAGACTCCGTCTCAAAAAAAAAAAAAAAGAATCCCAGAACTAAGAGGGAGAAAGGACAAGATGGGTGCCATAGATGTGGAAGAATAGGCCACTTCAAGAAAGGATGTCCTGAACTAAGAAAGGAGAAAGAAGCCCTTCCACCCATAACTTTCAAGGAAGAATAGAGGGGTCAGGAGCTCTGTCTCTTTTATCTTGAGTCCCACTGGGAGCCCTTGATAAATTTGGAGGTGGGACCTAAACGTGAGGTTATCACCTTTTTAGTAGGTTCAGAAGCTGCTCGCTACTCTGTTTGTTGACGCCCACCCCCCGCCCCCGTCTAATGGTCTAATGTTGTCTCCTCCTCAGAGGAACTTTTAGTCTCCAGGGTAAAAGGGAAGGGAGGGGGAGAACAGCAGCATACGTGGTTGGCAGAGGCAGGGAAAGACCAGCAGAGAAGAGAGAGACGGGGGAGGGAAACAGAGAGAGAGGAAAAAGAGAGAGAGAGGAAGAGATAGGCAGACAAAGAGGGAGTCAGAGAGAGAGAAATAGAAAGTCAGAGAGAAAGAAAGAGAGAGAGAGAGAAGTAGTAAAGAGAAAACAATGTACCCTATTCCTTTAAAAGCCAGGGTAAATTTAAAACCTACAATTGATAATTGAAGGTCTTCTCTGTGACACTATAACACTCCAATACCACCTTGTTGTCAGTGTAAACAAGGGCATAGCCCAAAAGCACTGAGGCCACTGACAACCTGTAGCCTTCCTATCAAAAATCCTTAACCCAGTAACCAACAGATGGCCCAAATGAATTCAATCTATAGCAGCAACTGCTTTGGTAGCAGAAGAAAGTAGAAAGTAGAAAAATAACTTTTAGAGGAAACCTCATTGTGAGCACACCTCACCAGTTCAGAACTATCCTAAGGGAAAGAAAAAAAAAAAACAAAGCAAAAAAGTATCCTACTAACTCAAAAATCTTAAAGTATGGGACTATTCTGTTAGAAAAAGATGATTTAAAATTAACCACTGATAATTCCCTTAACTCAGCAGGTTTCTTAACAGGGGATCTAAATCTTAATTAATTACCATACAAAGGTCCGACCAGACCTATGAGGAACTCCTTTCAGGAAAGGAAGATAGATGGTTCCTCCTGAGTGATCGAAGGATCGAGGGAAAAAGACACAATAGGTATTCTGTAATTAATAGGGAAACTCTTGTAAAAGCAGAATTAGGAAAATTGCCTAATAATTGGTCTAGGCCGGGCGCGGTGGCTCAAGCCTGTAATCCCAGCACTTTGGGAGGCCGAGAAGGGCAGATCACGAGGTCAGGAGATCGAGACCATCCTGGCTAACACGGTGCAACCCCGTCTCTACTGAAAAAAAAAATACAAAAAACTAGCCGGGCGAGGTGGCGGGCGCCTGTAGTCCCAGCTACTTGGGAGGCTGAGGCAGGAGAATGGCGTAAACCCGGGAGGTGGAGCTTGCAGTGAGCTGAGATCCGGCCACTGCACTCCAGCCTGGGCGACAGAGCAAGACTCCGTCTCAAAAAAAAAAAAAAAAAAATTGGTCTACTCAAATGTGGGAGCTGTTTGCACTCAGCCAAGCCTTAAAGTACTTACAGAACCAGGAAGGAACCATCTATACCAATTATAACTTAAGTTGGACTAAGTAAGATCTTATTAATAGCAAAGGACAATTGAAATCCCAAACTTACAAGGTTTTCAACAAAAAGTAAAGTTTGCTAAAAGTTAACAGTGTAACATGTATTATCCTAACTTCTAATCTTGTGGCCTTAGGCAGTCTAGTCGATAGACATGAAGGAAGTTCACTTTGGAAAAGAATGGTTACCATCTTTGGGGAAAAAAAAAGGAGGAGAATTTATGTAAAAAGAATGTTATATGGTAAATTCTTGTCCTAAAATACGTTAACTGGTTGTTTAAAGAAAGGGATGTTTGCAACAAGTCAGAAAGTTGAGACATGTTGAAGAATTATCTGTGAAAGTCGGGAAAAAAAGTTATAAAACGGAATTTATGCAAGAAATGTTGTATAATTTAAAAGTAATTAGGTCTCCTGAATGTAAAACTACTGAAGAAACAGTTTATGTGCAAGATGTATATGGAAAGTAAAATATACCTTTGGTAAAAGGATTATAAGGAGGCATAAGAATGTGGATTTCTACCTACATTAAAAGGTTAAAAATATATCCATATATTTTAAAGGTTTAAGCAAGTTTTGAAACATTAATTGTAAAGGAAATTCTGTGTGTAAACATATTGGCTAAAGAGGTGTCATCCAGTTTTTCTGTGAACTGGACATTAAAATAAAAGCACAACAGGTTTTTCTTAAAGCACTAACCTGCTTGTAACAAAAATTATAAAAGGTTGAAAAGAGTCCATAAAAATCTTACCTTATGGTCAGATGTTAAAATTGGATAAATATGTCTACAAGGTTTTATTAAAATTGAGTTTAACATTAATAACACACTAATATAAAGGTGAAATTTAGCTTATCTGGTATAAAGATCATACAGGAAGCACTGTCAAATATAAAATGCTGTTTGGCTTTCTTTGGTCTAAAAACTAATAAAAATTGGTGCTAAAGGAAACTTCTCAATAAGAAAGCACCAAAGGCTATAAAGTCCACTGCTGATGTCCCCACATTTAAAACAAAAGGTCAATTTCTTAGAAATTATATACTTGGTTTATCTTCCACTTTCCTTTCCCTCAAAACTAAAAGTCTTTTTTTATTTTTTTTTTGTTTGAGACGGAGTTTCGCTCTGTCACCGGGGCTGGAGTGCAGTGACCGGATCTCAGCTCACTGCAAGCTCCCCCTCCCGGGTTTACGCTGTTCTCCTGCCTCAGCCTCCCGAGTAGCTGGGACTACAGGCGCCCACCACCTCGCCCGGCTAGTTTTTTGTATTTTTTAGTAGAGACGGGGTTTCACCGTGTTAGCCAGGATGGTCTCGATTTCCTGACCTCGTGATCCGCCCGTCTCGGCCTCCCAAAGTGCTGGGATTACAGGCTTGAGCCACCGCGCCCGGCAAAACTAAAAGTCTTTTAACACATGTACCACCCCTAGAATTTCCAGTAAACCAGCACCAGCCTGAGGATCATGTTCTCATCAAAGGGTGGAAAGAAGGAAAACTCAAGCCAGTCTGGGAAGGACCCTACCTTTTTCTGCTAACTACCGAGACTGCTGTTTGTACAGTGGAAAGGGGATGGACTCATCACACCCGAGTCAAGAAAGTACCGCCCCCTCCTGAGTCGTGGGCCATGGTCCCAGGGGAAAAACCCTACCAAACTAAAGCTAAGAAAAATTTAACTCTCATCTATTCTATTACTCTTTCTTCTTTCCTTGCTCTATTGCTGACCATCTAGTTATTAACATAACCAAGTCAATTTTGCCTCAAACTATTTGCATTTAATGCTTGCCTTGTTATACCCTGTGGGGACTTGCCAAGTCAAAGACAGCTCTCTACTTCAGAAAAGTACCTCTGTCCCTCCTGACTCTCCTCAGACTGGGCATTAGTGAACTGGCACCATTTAATCCAGGGAGATTTTGATAAAGATCCCAGTGTCAACCAGGAGTCTTGCTCCCCAATGTAGAGCTTTTATGCCATAGTTAGTCCTACCTTCTGTGGACCACTAAAGAGCAAGAATGGACTGCCCCAACTGGTTTTTATAATTTCCTAAAACCTAGTATAAAATTCATTATATAGTATAATGAGTTAGTATAAAATTCATTATATAGTATAATTCCTAGTATAAAATTCATTATACTAGAAAGACAGCCCTCCCTCCCTCCTGTCAGCTAAACCAGTGTAATTCTATGCAGTTTATTATCTCAAACCCTCAAAGTTCTCTCCCTTTTCTAAGCCAGTTCCCTTCTTTAAGCCGGTTTTATGGTATAGGGGCTGAGGTTTCAGGGACAAACCCTGTTAGATTCTTTAAAATGCATTTATTTGATCCCCCACTGCCTGCACCTTCCTCTAAGCCTTCTTCCAAAACCTCTCACAATGGAACAATTGCTCCTCCTCCATCTAACGACAAGACCAAGATAGCTATTGTAAAAGTTAAATACTTAAAACAAACTTTGGCAATTAGGACAGGATACCAAGATGCAAATGCATGGTTGGAATGGATGAAATATTCTGTCCACACGTTAAACAAAAGCAATTGTTATGCTTGTGCCCACAGCAGGCCAGAGGCCCAGATTGTCCCCTTTCTACTAAGGTGGTCCTCCATTTGACCGGGCGTGAGTTGCATGGTAGCTCTTTTCTAGATTTCTACAGCCTGGAATAATAAGTTGTGCCAAGCTCTCTCTGCTATATCCCGAAGTCTGGCACCCTGTGGGTTGGCCCCCGGGGGCCATCCAGCTTCTGTCTCCCAACACTAAGTTCACTTCGTGTCTCCCATGACAGGGAGGAAACTCAGCATTCCTTGGAGACCTGAGGGGATGCAGTGAGCTTAAGAATTTTCAAGAGCTTATCAATCAGTCAGCCCTTGTTCATCTGTGAACGGATGTGTGGTGGTATTGTGGTGAACCTTTACTGGACACTCTGCCAAATAACTGGAGTGGCACTTGTGCTTTAGTCCAATTGGCTATCCCTTTCACCGTGGCATTTCATCAACCAGAGGAAGGAAAAATAAAACAATGTAAAGTGAGAGAAGCCCCTTATGGGTCTTTAGACTCTCACGCCTAGTTAGATGCAGCTGGAGTCCCACGGGGAATACCAGATCAATTTAAAACACAAAATCAAATAGCTGCAGGATTTAAGTCAATATTTTGGTAGGTAACAATTAATAAAAATGTAGATTGGATAAACTACATCTACTACAACCAACAGTGATTATTAACTACACTAGAGATGCTGTTAAAGGAATAGCTGAACAATTACGGGCTACTAGCGAGATGGCTTGGGAAAATAGGATAGTCTTAGACATGATATTAGCAGAAAGAGGAGGAGTTTGCGTCATGATTAAAACTCAATGTTGTACCTTCATCCCAAACAACACCGCCCCTGATGGAAGGATAACAAAGGCATTGCAAGGTCTGACTGCTCTGTCCAATGAGTTAGCCAACAACTCAGGGGTAAATGACCCCTTTACAGGATGGCTAGAAAAGTAGTTCAGTAAATGGAAAGGAATAATAGCCTCAACTGTTACTTCCCTTGCAGCCATAATGGGCGTACTTATTCTTGTCAGGTGCTGTGTCATACCATGCATCCATAGGTTGATGCAGAGGCTCATAAAAACGGCACGTACTAAAACCTCCCTTAACTATCCTCCACCTTATCCAGAGAAGCTTCTTCTTTTGGAAAATCAAGCAAAACAACTAAACCAAGACATGTTTAAAAAAGGTTTGAAAAGAAAGCTGTAAGGAAACATGAGGGGAGGGGTTGTTAGATATGAGTTCTAAATTTATTTTCAAATAATCAATATGTCAGTATGTTCAATTCTTTACCTTCTACTTTTAAACTT
>NC_045445.1:110771819-110780018 GCF_002776525.5 Piliocolobus tephrosceles | reverse complement strand
TTTTTTTTTTTTTTTTTTTTTTTTTTTTTTTGAGACGGAGTCTTGCTCTGTCACCCAGGCTGGAGTGCGGTGGCCCAATCTCAGCTCACTGCAAGCTCCGCCTCCCGGGTTCACACCATTCTCCTGCCTCAGCCTCCCGAGTAGCTGGGACTACAGGCGCCTGCCACCTCGCCCGGCTAGTTTTTTTTTTTTTTTGTATTTTTTAGTAGAGACGGGGTTTCACCGTGTTAGCCAGGATGGTCTCGATCTCCTGACCTCGTGATCCGCCCGTCTCGGCCTCCCAAAGTGCTGGGATTACAGGCTTGAGCCACCGCGCCCGGCCAAAGCAACCTTTTTCTATAACCTGCTTCACCCTGACTCATTTCAATCATCTGCTCCACCCTGACTCATTCCGATTACTTGCTCTGTCATAACCATTTTTCCTGCCAAACCACTCACCCTGTCACTCTCTTTAAATTAGCCAGTCAGAATTAGTTTAGCCTGTGCAGTCTAACCCTAGCCAATAGGGGAATGACACGGCAGCAGGGGCCATGTGCGTCAGGGATAAGAAGCCCTTCCTCTCCCTTGTCCAAGTGTGTGCTCACCATTGCTCCATGTGTAAGCATGCACCCTTCTATAGAAGTAACTTGCCTTGCTAAGAATTAAAAGGAAATTTTATATTCGAGTGCTATTTCTTTTGCAGCACCAAAACTTTATATATAACATTTAGTAGCTCTATGTTGGCTTGTATGTAACTCTACAGTTGTATTTTTCCCATCAAAATAGGGGAAAACATAATTCCTAATCCTTTGCTGACTGTAGTGCTTTGCTTTTTAGAATGGTGTCTCACATAACTGCTAATTGACATAAAACATTATCTAAGCAACAATCACACAGAATAAAATACACATATTTTTTTCTAACAACAAAATTTTCATCTTTGAAAGTGATTGTATTGACTTTATAATCACAAATCCATAATCTGAAAACAAAATTAATGGGAGTGTGGTAATTTTTAATATAAAAAGGCGTTCTCATTTGGAGAAATATATCAAGAAATATTTATGAATGAAATGATATAATGTCCTTGATTTTCTTCAAAATAATGTATCAGGTAGAAGGTGAGAAAGTTTGCCATGAGGTAATAATTTTTAAAGCTGTGAGATGACAACATGAGAATTTATATGTTTTGAAATTGTCCATAATTAAGAAACAATTCATGCCCCCAAAATGTAATCAAGGTAGAATACAGAAGATCATTTTACACATAGTTTAAGCACATTAACTATTGAAAAAAAATAACTTTAGTTGTTTTACATTTATTGTTGAATTTAGTATGAAGTTTTAAATTCAATAAGTCTTTTTTGTGCTAGTAATCAAAAGAAATTGAGAATCAATTTTAGTTTATTCTTCCTCACACTAATAGCTTACATAAGAAGTCAGTTTTTCGCCACTCTGAAGGGAAGGACCTTGAGCAAGGCACAGTGCTGTGCTGGCTAGAGGTCTGACCCGGCACACTGTCAGCAGTGGTGGCTACATGGGTGCTTACATCACCACACCCCCAGTTCAAGGTGGCTCGGCACAGAGAGGGAGACTCCATATATTTAGGAGAAAGTAAGGGAAAAGACAAGTGTCTCTGTCGGTAATCCAGAGAATTCTTCTGGATCTTATCCAAAACCACCAAGGCAGCACCTCTACAACTCTACAAAAACCACAGCATTATTGGGCTTGGGACGCAAGTCCCAATTCTATTGCTGGGTATATACCCAAAGAAAGGAAATAAGTATGTCAAACAGATATTGTACTCCCATGTTTGCTGCAGCACTGTTCACGATAGCTAAGATTTGGAAGCAACCTACATATCCATCAACAGATAAATGAATAAAGAAAATGTGGTACATTTACACAATGTGGTACTATTCAGCCATAAGAAAAGAATAAGATTCTGTCATTTGCAACAACATAGATGGAACTGGAGCTCATTATGTTAAGCAAAATAAGCCGAGCACATAAAGACAAGCTTTGCATGTTCTCACTTATTTGTGGCATCTAGAAATCAAAACAGTTGAACTCATGGGCATGGAGAATAGAAGGATGGTTACCTTCTATTCTGGAAGGTAATGGTAGT
The DNA here is from genome assembly GCF_002776525.5 of Piliocolobus tephrosceles. Taxonomy (NCBI): domain Eukaryota; kingdom Metazoa; phylum Chordata; class Mammalia; order Primates; family Cercopithecidae; genus Piliocolobus; species Piliocolobus tephrosceles. Next base: position 110,777,911 of record NC_045445.1, on the reverse strand, counting down.
GGAGGCCAGGGATGGGAGGTAGGAATGGTAAATGAGTACATAAAAATAGAAAGAATGATTAAAGCCTAGTATTTGATAGCACAACAGGGTGACTATAGTCAATAATAATTTAAGTGTATATTTAAAAATAACTGAGAGTATAATTGGATTGTTTCTAACACAAATAATAAATGCTTGAGGAAATAGATACCCAATTTTCCATGATGTTTTTATGCATTGCATGTCTGCACCAAAATATCCTATGTACCCCATATATACCTACTATATACCCATGAAAATTAAAAATAAAAAGTAAAATGTGCTTCTCTCAATTATACTATATTTTAAGTAGATTACAAAAGCTTGCCTGGTAACTTTTTCCAGTATTTAAATAACACTATTGTTGGATGACGTGAGCTTAAGAAAATATTCATCACTCTTGATGAGAGAATACATAAATACAAAAATACTTTGGCCGGGCGCGGTGGCTCACGCCTGTAATCCCAGCACTTTGGGAGGCCGAGGCAGGTGGATCACAAGGTCAGGAGATGGAGACCATCCTGGCTAAGATGGTGAAACCCCGTCTCTGCTAAAAATACAAAAAATTAGCCGGGCGTGTTGGCAGGCGCCTGTAATCCCAGCTACTCGGGAGGCTGAGACAGGAGAATGGCGTGAACCCAGGAGGCGGAGCTTGCAGTGAGCTGAGATCACACCACTGCACTCCAGCCTGGGTGATGAGCAAGACTCCATCTCAAAATAAAAACAAAAAAAAACAAAAAAAAACAAAAAAAAACACAAAAATACATAAATATTTTATTGCACAGAAAAAGGGCAAACAGAGATATGAAAAAAAATCTAGGAGAATGTGTACACTTGATTTATGTGAAGGAAACATGGTTATTCTATTCTTAGAAATGTTAACTGGCAATGCAAAAATGATTTAAATTTAATTTCCAAAGTTAACTTTATTCATAACACAGCTTTTGGCAATCAAGATCTCACGAGAACTTCCTCATGGTCATGAGAACAGCATTGGGGAAACTGCCCCCATGAGCCAATCACTCCCACCAGGGTCCTCCCTCAACACCTGAGGATTACAATTTGATATGTGAAATTTAGGTGGGGACACAGAGCCAAACCATATCACCGGGCCCCGACCCCTCCAAATCTCATGTGCTTTTCACATTGCAAAACCAATCATGCCTTCCCAACGTTCCACCAAAGTCTTAACTCTTTCCAGCATTTATTCAAACGTCCAAGCCTGAAGTCTCATCTGAGACAAAGCAAGTCCCTTTTGCCTATAAGCCTGTAAAATCAAAAGAAAGCTAGTTACTTTCAAGATAAAATGGAGGTACAGGAATTGGGTAAATTTTCCCATCTGAGTGGAAAAAAAATTGGCCAAAACAAAGAAGCCAGAGGCCCCATGCAAGTCCAAAACGTGCCCAGGCAGTCATCAAATCTTAAAGTTCCAAAATCTCCTTTGACACCACATCTCACATCCAGAGCATGCTGATGCAAGGATTGGGCTTCCACACCCTTGGACAGCTCCACCACTGTGGCTCTGCAGGGCACAGCTCCGCAGTCGCTTTCACAGGCTGATGTTGAGTTCCTACAGCTTTTCCAGGTGCACTATACAAGCTGATGATGGATCTACCCTTCCGAGGTCTGGACGATGATGGCCCTCTTCTCACAGCTCCGCTAGGCAGTGCCCCAGTGGGGACTCTGTGTGTGGGCTCCAAACCCACACTTCCCCTCTGTATTGCCTCACTAGAGTTCCTCATGAGGGATTCACCCCTGCAGCAGACTTCTGCCTAGACATCCAGTCATTTCCATATATCCTCTGAAGTTTAGGCAGAGGCTCCCAAAGCTCAACTCTTGTCTTCTGTGCTCCCGCAGGCCCAACACCATGTGGAAGGCACCAAGGCTTGGGGCTTGCCCCATCTGAAGCAACTGCCTGAGCTGTACCTTGGCCCCTTTTAGCTGAAGCTGGAGCTGGATCAGCTGGAATGAAGGGCATCATGCCCTGAGGCTGCACAGAGCAGCAGGGCCCTGGGCCCTGCTCATGAAACCAGTTTTCCCCTTTAGGTCTCTGGGCCTATGATGGGCGGGGCTGTTGTGAAGATCTCTGACATGCACTGGAGACATTTTCCCCATTGTCTTGGCTATTAACATGTGGCTCCTTGTTACGTATCCAAATTTGTGCAGCCAGCTTGAATTTCTCCCCAGAAAATGGGTTTTTCTATTCTACCTCAGTCTGGACTTCATTGTCCATATCACTATCAGCATTTTGATCAAGACTGTTCAACAAAACTCTAGGCAGTTCTAAACTTTCCAACATCTTCCTGTCTTCTTCTGAGCCCACCAAACTGTTCCAACCTCTGCCTGTTACCCAGTTCCAAAGTTGCTTCCACATTTTCAGGATATCTTTATAGCAGTACCCCATTCTGCCAGTACCAGTAATCTATAGTAGTCCATTCTCACACTGCTATAAAGATACTACCTGAGAATGAGTAATTTATAAACAAAAGAGGTTTAATTGACTCACAGTTCTGCATGGCTGGGGAAACCTCAGGAAACACAATCGTGGCGGAAGGCAAAGGGGAAACAAGGCATGTCTTACATGCAGCAGGAGAGAGAGAAAGTGCAAGGGAAATTGTCACTTTTAAAACCATCAGATCTTGTGAGAACTCCCTCATTATCACGAGAACAGAATTGGGGAAACTGCTCCCATGATCCAATCACTCCCACCATGTCCCTCCCTCAACAGGTGAGGATTACAAGTTGAGATTAGATTTGGGTGGGGACATACAGTCAAACCATATCATTCCTCTTCCACACTCTTCATTGGATAAAATGGGTGATTTGACAAGCAGTAAAGAGGCACTAGGGCCACTGCTAGACTAGAACGCTCCATGAAAGAGTCACTGTCTCCTACCACGAGTGACAGAGTCATCCATTTGAAATCCTTCTAGAATAAAATATGCAATGAAAGCATTTGAGTTTTGAAGCACAAGGACTCAATAATAAAATAACTATCAGGAGAGCATTTAGGATCAGTGATGATTCGCATTGCTCTGTGTGCTAGTTTCTGGACGAAATGAAGCTGATTCTCTTGTTGAACATTAAATGCAGAATGTGGACCCTGAAAATTGTCTTTCATATCACCCCTACCCTGCACCAACAGACTCGAAAATTCAGTGGGGAGACTTATGGATCGCGTTTGAGAATTGCTGGTCTACATAAGCCAAAGAGGTATCTGTAACCAGTAAACAATTATTTGGGATTTCTGTACAGCAAATTGTTAAGAGATGGAGGAAGGAAGAACATCTTCATGAGAAGTCACATAATTACAGTCAAGTTAGAAATAATCAGACACAGATAGCACCAGTTATTCAGAAAATTGACCAAGGAACAAGAGTTTGGAGAAGGAGTAGGGTGCTAAATAAAATGTATTTTAATCCTACCAGGAAAGGCAATCCAAGCATCAGCTGTACTCTTATAGTTAAATGCTGATTATTCCCATTGTACAAGGATGGGGGGACCAACACTTTATAAAGAAATGCCACCTAAAATGCAGACACACAATATTTAAATTAATCACAATCTTAAAGTAGGGGTCAGTACATCAGGGGAGAGATAAAAAGCCTAAACTGCTCATCCCATCCATGAAGAGGAGCTTAGCAGCCTCCCAAGGAAAAGCTTTGTTCTATCTCATACTATAGCCTCACATTTTTAAAAACAATTTACTTAAACTCATTTCCCAGTAGAAGTTGAACAAGGAGTATTTTTTCTGTGAAATTGTGTAGGAGAAATTTGACCTTGCCAGAGGAAAGGGCTGTCCCAGGAACACTTGGTGAGAGAGGGTGGTAGTTTGTACTGCTGTGAATCATAGCAGGTACTTACTGGTTCCCTGTACATAGCTTTGTTCTCACTAAAAGCAGAGAGAGGCCATGAGAAACTATATGACCCAGCAACATAATTATGCAGCATTTCATTGAAAACTTGACTGTGGTCCCACAGTTCTAGTTGAGCATCAGCCCCGACATTGAATTCTGTTTCTGTATCATCTTGGGTAAGTGCTTTATATTTAGGATCACAGATTCCTCATGGATACAATAACAAAAACAATTAAATTGTGAGGATTCCCAAGAATGTAGGAAATCATCTAGTCTGGTACGGACTCATTAAATCATCTACTTCTCCGGTAACAGAGCCGAGACTGGCTTCCTCGCCCCCTTTTTAAACCAGTGCTCACTGTGGCCATGCTCCTGAACCCTGGGCCTCACACACAGCATTGAGGCAGCATGCTGCCCAAAGGCATTTCACATTTGTAGTTGGGAGTTGACGCCACTTCCACTCCCACAGATACCTCCAACAATTTGTTCCTTTGCTTTCCTAGCCCATTTTTGTTGCTTCTTCCTCACCATACTCCTTTCCAAAGGAGAAGAATGTGCTAAGCGCTGGCATGGTGTGCAGTGTGGGAAACACAGACAGACGTGGGAACCTCCTAACTCTGCAGACCTCATGGCTCAGTAGGGAAGACAGAATGGTACTATCTGTGGTACCACCTGCTTAGTCTCCCATCACCAGTCCTGGAACTAGCATTCCCCTCTTCTGGGGAACTGCTCCACCCAAACACAGATTCCAGGTATGTGGTTCCAGGAGTGCTTTATATCATTACATGTCCCACCTTCCTCACCACAGTTGACTGGCTCTGGGATCAGATAGTCGTGATCTCTGCCCCTGTGCTTTGTGTTCCTGGCTTAAGATTAGGTACCCAAGGACCAGCCTGATTTTATTCCAGGACATCGAGACAGAAGGAAAACATTTTTCCTTCATCCTCAAGAGTCCATGAGGGATTTTTCTTTTTTATTTTCCTTTTGAAGACCAAGTCTCTTACTCCTGTCACCCAGACTGGAATGCAGTGGTGGGATCAAGGCTTACTGCAGACTCGACTTCCTGGGCTCAGGCCATTCTCCCACCTCAGTTTCCTGAGTATCTTGGACTATAGGTGTGTGCCACGATGCCCAATTTTTTTTTTTGTTTTGTTTTTGTTTTTTTTTTTTGTAGAGAGTGGGTTTTGCTATGTTGCCCAGGATGGACTTGAACTCCTGCGTTCCAGCAATCTGCCTGCCTTACCCTCCCAAAGTGCTGAGATTACAGAGGTAAGCTGCCATGCCTGGCCAATGAGGGATTTTAAATTTCACTCTCCAGAACGAAAAAAAGGAGAAGGATTGATATATATATGTATATGTATATGTATATATGTGTGTGTGTGTGTGTGTGTGTGTGTGTATTTGGTGCAGTAAGCAAAAGGAAGAAAGTATGATGACCCAGAGCTATCTCAACCTCTCATTTTCTTCATCTGCCTTCCCACTGAGAGGGTGTGTTTTGGAATGCACTCCAGTGCCATAAGCCTACAAGACCCTGTGGGTACAGCCTGTGGTTATCCAGTACCTTCTTTGACTAGCTAATTTGATTTGTGAGGAAAGGCTAGCTCCTGTAACAAATGTTCCAAATCTCTAGGTTTTAAAATAGATATTTATTTTTCTGTTTTTATCAAGGTCCTGTGCAGGTTGGTGGTGACAGTGATGAGGGGACATTCTCCATATGTTATTCAAAGTTCCAGGCTCCTTCTCCAAATTGGGTATGTCATATTGTAAGGTCTGTTCCTCTTCTTCACACAAGACATGGATTGCACAGGGTGTGTCCTATAAACTAGGCCTTATTTAGCCATACATCAGTTATTTTCTTATTCCAATAGCCAGAAATCAGTACATGACCCCATGAAATCACAAGAGTAGCTTGAAAAATATGGTTACTTGTGGACCAAGATGAAAACAAATAAGCTTTGATGAAGTCATTCTGCCACAGTGAGTTTCTCTAATTGGAAGATTTGAAAAGTACTAGCAAGTTCATTTTGCTACAGACCTAAGCTTGTTCTTCAGTGAGCTGAAGAACTAATTGGTTTTAAATTCAGCAGGGAAGACATGGGGATTAGTTATTGAGTACCTAAAACCGTTAACATAGAGGACTTTTCGAAGTAAATTTTAAAAACGGAGTCTTTGGTGTTTAAGCTTTGATCCTCAAAACATATCTGAAATCACATTCCC
>NC_045445.1:110729967-110771719 GCF_002776525.5 Piliocolobus tephrosceles | reverse complement strand
TGGTGTTTAAGCTTTGATCCTCAAAACATATCTGAAATCACATTCCCTATAATGTGGAGCCATCTCTCCTGCAGAGAGAATTAAGCTTCAGGGTGCAGCAGACATGGATGAGCATTTAAAGGGAAGCTGACATCTACCTAGAAGACAGATTCACTAAAGTCTTCCAATGCCAGAGAAATGCCATGCTTTGGGCATTTGGAATAGTTCCTACTCTGCCTGGGAGCTCTATACCTTTATCTCCAAAGGAGATGACCACTCCCTAATTGACACACTCCACCCTCTTGTTCATGGGAGAATTCTGTTGGTCATCCAGACTCACCACTGTGCATTAGATCCATGCTCATCACTGAGGCTAACCCAGTCCTTGTTTCCAATCATGAATGGGCAAACGTTTTCCAGCTCTTTAAGAAAAGTGAGGAAGATGCAAAAAGAGAACTAATTCTGGAGGAAGGAAAAAAGGATATAATACAGGAAACAGAAGAAAACGTTACCAGAACATACTCTCAGAGTTTAAGAAAGACAAGAGGTTTATAAAATGAGAGCAAGCTGTCATAGAGGGGAATAATCAGGGGACAGGCGAAAGTCCTTGGAAACTAGAAAAGTTACTACAGAATTGACATCGTGCAGAGGACTGACAATGCTCAGTTCCCCGGCCTGCCCTCGGAACTCAGCGTGCTCCTCCTCCCCACCACCACCATTCTGAAGGCCTCCGCCTCTCTGTGCACCAGTCCCCGCCCGCCTGATGGCGCGCGCCACTCCCCCGATAAGGGTCCCCCCCGCCCACTTCCGGTCCCTTCCCCGACCCTGCCACAACCACCACCGCCTGGCCTGGAGGACCCCGCCCCTCCGCCGGCCACCACTGCAGATGGTGGTGCTCCGAGGCCCCAGCCGCTGCCGCCGCCATGGCCACTGCCGATGCCGATGACCATGCCCATGCCCATGCCGCTGCCCGCTCCGGGACACTCGCGACCACACCGCTTTACCCCACCTACTGCCCGCACCCGCTCTGCCTGCCCTGGGCCCGCTGTGGCAAGTGCACCAGAACTACCGCCCCAGCTGCGAGGTCGCCCTCAACATCAACGTCAACCTGGAGCTCCACGCCTCCTATGTGTACCTACCCATGGCCTTCTACTTCCACCAGGACGATGTGGCCCTGGAGAGCTTCAGCGGCTATTTCCTGCGCCAGTGGCAAGAGAAGAGGGAGCACGCCCAGGAGCTGATGAGGCTGCAGAACCTGCGCGGTGTCCGCATCTGCCTTCATGACATCAGAAAGCCAGAGCGCCAATGCTGGGAGAGCGGGCTCAAGGCCATGGAGTGTGCCTTCCACCTGGAGAAGAACGTCAACCAGAGTCTCCTGGAGCTGCACCAGCTGGTCAAGGAGAAAGACGACCCCCACCTGCGCGACTTCCTGGATGAGCCACTTCCTGAACCAGCAGGCCAAGACCATCAGAGAGCTGGGTGGCCACCTGAGCAACCTGCGCAAGACGTGGGCCCGGGAAGCAGGCCTGGCAGAGTACCTCTTTGACAAGCTCACCCTGGGCCGCAGCGAGAAAGACACTGGAGCCCAGAGGGGGCCTGCAGCCACGGAGTGCCTTCCCCGGGTACGGCCACCAGGCGGGGCGTCCATGTTGCCCTTTCAGAATGTTCTCTTCAGTTTTCTCCTCTCAGTTTTACGGTTGTTGGCAATAAAGTTACCTGTTCTCAAAGCAATAAAGGTGCCCAGTTGATGTGCGTCTAAAACACTCTCACCTTTTAGGAATCAGGGCACATCCCCAGGCAGGTTTAAAGTAGGTATCCAGCAGTCTCTCCACTCAGCTCTGCCCCATCTGCATGCAGCTGAGGATCTGCGGGGGTGGAGGGGAAAGGTATTCTATGGGTCCCTGGCAAACATATCAGTCTTCCCCTTATAAACTCTGAGGGCATGTGGGATGGGGTGGGGTGAGGTGGGGTGGGATGGGGTGAGATGGGTGGGGTGCATGGGGTCGGGTGGGGTGTGCAGTCTTGGGCCATGGCATCTGCGGGTGTGTATGCATGGTGAGGTGTAAAGCATGGTATGAAATTCATCCTAGTGGTTGCCTCTGGAGAAGAAGGGTAGGAAATGTGATTGGGCAGGGATTAAAATAATATAGTCTTTAACTTGACATGAAAAGTTTTCTTTTTAAAATATGCATCGCTGGGTGCGGTGGCTCATGCCTGTAATCGCAGCACTTTGGGAGGCTGAGGTGGTCGGATCACCTGAGGTCAGGAGTTCGAGACCAGCCTGACCAATATGGAGAAACCCTGTCTCTACTAAAAATACAAAATTAGGCGGGCGTGGTGGTACATGTCTGTAATCCCAGCTACTTGGGAGGCTGAGGCAGGAGAATCGTGTGAGCCTGGAAGGCAGAAGTTGCAGTGAGCTGAGATCCTGCCATTGCACTCCAGCCTGGGCAACAAGAGCAAAACTCCATCTCAAAAAACAAACAAACAAACAAACAAACAAAATATGCAACTGCTAAGGATTTTTGCTTCTGGGGAGCACGATGGGGGCTCTGGTGGACGGTATGGTAGAGTACCACTTTGGCAAGCTCACCCTGAGTGACATGGATAATGGGACTGAGCTTTAGGCTGCCTTCCCCACAGATAGGGGTTTATTTCCTGCATATTGCCCTTACGAATCCTCCATTCATGGTTTTTCCTTCAATTGTACCATTTCTTCCATTAAAGCTGGTTAAAAAAAAAAAAGCTCAAAAGAAGGACTGAATAACATAAGGTCAAAGCTGAAGGTCAAATTTGTGATACTGAATATAAAGTAGAATAAAAGCCCCCAAAATGTCAAGGCAGTGACTGTCTGCTTTGAAGAATGTAGAGGGGTGGCAGAGAGTTAAAGGTGCAGATCAGGTAGAGCCAGTGTAGCTGATCCAGTTAGGAGACTAGTGCAGCTTAAGCTGTGATGGTGGCTGAGGAAATGAAGAGAATTTGACAAGTTCCAGATGGATTTTTGACAAGGAGAGACAAACTTTACTCATGGACAGGAGGTGAGGAATGGGAGAGGGGGAACATAATGTAGGTTCTGAAGTTTGGACCTGAAGACCTGGATTGATGATGGTGTTATTATCCCCCTGGGGACGGTTGCAGGGGTTCCCGGGGAGGAGGAGTGGGGAGGGCATGCCATGTAAAATCAGATTTTTATTAGATATCCAAGTGGAAATGTGAATCAAAGAGCTGCAAAAATGTTACGATTGGAAGTAGACGTATGAGGGACTTTTTATAGATGGTATCGAAGTCATGTGATTGGATGAGCTCACCAGAAAGAGAGTATAAGGGAAAGTATGAAAAATGCAGTCCCAAGTGCCGGGCAGCTAACATTTAGAGGATGGTTGAGGTGTTTGAACACCTAGAGAGTTTCTGGTCCCATCTTGACCTTTGTCTGCCCCAAGTTTATTAGCTTATTCCCAATGTCTGCCCCAAGCTTAACTGAAAATCCTCCTGTTTCTGAGAAGCTCCGAGTGGCCTTTGGATTCGCCTTTCAAGATGGAGAGAAAAGTTCGCCTTTTATGTTTTCTTCATGGCTCTGGACAGAAAGATATTATTTCCTAGTATAAAGAAGATTCCATATGGAAATGATACACTTGTTTCTCTATTTTTTTTTTCTTGTTCCCCTTTAAAAACTCTTCTCCTCTCTCAGTCCCCTCTCTATTTGACCACAGGAAATCTCCATCCATGTAAACCCTAATGTTGCCCATGTCTGTGGAAAAATACTTAAAACATCTATCTTCTGGGGCACAAGAGAAAGCTACAAAGAAACAAGAAACAAAAAACAAAAAAATCTTGTTTCTTCTGTGGGTTACAAAGGTAAAAGTCAAAAATTTACAGACTCTATGCTTTAGTCAAAGATATACTGGTAGCTTGCATCATTTTAAAGCTAGCAGATTGTTTTGAGCATTGTATTAGTCCATTTTTCATGCTGCTGATAAAGACATACGAAAGATTGGGCAGTTTACAAAAGAAAGAGGTTTATTGGACTTACCATTCCACGTGGCTGGGGAAGCCTCACAATCATGGTGGAAGGTGAAAGTCATGTCTCACATGGCGGCAGACAAGAGAAGAGAATGAGAGCCGAGGGGTTTCTCCTTATCAAACCATCAGATCTCATGAGACTTATTCACCACCAGCAGGACAGTATGGGAGAAAGTGCCCCCATGATTCAATTATCTTCCAATGGGTCCCTCCCACAAAACATGGGAATTATGAGAGTACAATTCAAGATGAGATTTGGGTGGGGACACGGACAAACCATATAAGCATTTATTAAGATATGAACAAGTTTAGTTGTGCAATAATTATCTTCCACATTTCCACATGTCTGCACTTTAACACTTTTCTTAAAAATTAGGATTCTGGCACTTTGAGTCCAGTTTCCAGAAAATGCTATCGCCTTTTTATGCAACTTATTCAAACTCGGTCTTCTTGTTGCATCTCTTTTGCTGCCTACTGTAAGGACTTCTGAATTCTCTGACTTTGTCTCAGCTGTTACCTGTTGAAATACATATGTCCCTTGACTGTTCTCCTGTGGATATGAGAAAGAACAGAGCAAGCGTCAATTTTTGAGTGTTTCAAACTTTAAGTTGACTGAGGGGACTTCTTAATTTCCTGTTTTGGAGAGAAAATTTGGTGTAGTGTTTTCTTAACCTCATATTGCCGAGGTTGAAATCCCATCTTAGCCACTCATTTTGGGTAAACTTGGGCAAGTTTTTTATCTTTTCTGTGCCTCAGTTTCTCCATATGTAATATAAGGATAATAAAAGCATTATCTCCATTGGGTTGTTGAGATTAATGAGTTAATATATGTAAATCACTTAGAGCAATGCCTGGCACAGTGTATGTTCACTATGTGGTACCCATGATTTATCACTGTCATCACCATTATCATCCTCTACTCTTTTTTTAACATTTAGGTTCAAGAGAACAAGTGCAGGTTTTTTATATAGATAAACTGCTGTCACGGGGTGGTCGTTGTACAGATTATTTCATGACCCAGGTACTAAGCCTTGTACCCAATAGTTATTTTTTCTGCTAGACTCCCTCCTCCAACCCTCCACTCCCAGGTAGGCCCCAGTGTCTGTTGTTCCCTTCTTTGAGTTCATGTATTCTCATCATGTAGCCCCCACTTATAAGTGAGAACGTGTGGTATTTGATTTTCTGTCCCTGCATTAGTTTGATGAAGACAATGGGCTGGAAGCCATCATCCTCTTCCCTTATGTTTGTGGTCTTTATGCTTTGGGAAAATACTTCACTTCTACACTTTGCCACTGGGGGTCTCTCTTGCATGTCTAGTAACCAAGTCGCCCTGCGTACTGAGAAGGAAAAACCCTTAGAAGTTGGTTTGGTTGTCAGGTGTCTCCAGGACTCAGGAGGGTACATGGTTGTTTTCGCTCCCTGCCCCCACTCCACACATACCTCAGACCCAAGACAGGAGGAAGGTTGTGCTGTGACAAATTTCCGAGCTATTCCCCGCCCCCGCCCATTCTATGTCAAACAACTTTCCCTTGAATTCACTCCTAGAACACTGCTTGTTCTTCCCAAATCCAGGTTGCCTGAGTCTCCTGTTTCCATCCTGACCTTCCTCCCACTCTTCAGATATGGACAAAAGCAACAGGATGAAGTGCTCACCCTGATCCCCACCTTCGTCTGGATGTTTGGAGCTGAAAAGGAGAGGAATGGCTGGGTGGACCTTGGGGGGAGAATGAGAAAAAAGAACACATTAGGGCCACTGATAACGTAACTAAAATCGACATATCATCATGAGCTTTGGCATAGAGGCTCTCAAGCTTTGCTGCAGATTCAAATCACCTGCAGAGCTTTTGAAAATCTCAATATCCAGGTGGCATCCCAGACCAAATACATAAGCCTCTGGGGCAGGGCCTGGGCATGCCAGGCATTGAAAACCAGCACTACCATCTGGCTGCTCAAAGTGTGGTCTGTGGACCAGCAGTATCAATCTAAACTGAGAACTTGCTAGCAATGCAAAATTTCAAGCCACACCCCAGAGCTACAGAATGAGCATCTACATTTTAAGAAGACTCTGGTTGATCAATTTGCACACTGGAATTTGAGAAGCACTCTTTAGCACCCTGGTTGCCAAATATGGCTGCACCTTGACATCACCTAGAGAAGCTGAAAATAATACTAATGCCTGGACTTAATCAACGTGCTCAATCTATACCCTCATGTAAGTACTAGACCAAATACAATAAAAACTTACTGTAACTTCAACAATTATTGACTCAACAATCAGTGATCTCTGTCTCTCTCACACACACGCTAGCTTTTATCTATTCTCTTGTTTATCACAAATTGGTTTGTTGTATAGCATGGGCTGGCAAACTGCAGCCAGCAATCCTAATCTGGCCCCCATTTTTTTGGTAAATAAAGTTGAATTAGAACACAGCCACCCCATTCAATTACCTATTGTTTGTGGCTACTTTTTCACTCCAGCAGGAGAGTTTGTAGTTGAGACAGAGGTCATTTGCAGTAGCTGCAAAGCCTAAAACATTTACTATCTCATTCTTTATAGAAAGTCTTTGCCAATCCATGTTTATGGTAACTTGCCGCAACCCTGAATTCACCTAAAGCTACCAAATATTATAAACTTTTCACCTCTCTTTGCGCATCTATTTGTCTTTTTATTTTTCTTTTTATTTTTTCTCTCTCTCCGTTAATATTTTAGAATGATTTGGATATTTGTAATATTTTAGACACATCGCGAACACTCACACTTACTACAATTTCAATCGTTACTTTTCAGACTAGTATCTTTGTATATTTCAGCAAGTCAACCTCTCGCCTTTGTGTCTTCAGTTTAGCCTGTCTCTCGCTGTGCCTTTTTTAAATTGAGGGCCACCAGTCATCCTGCTTCTGGAAGCATCAGAGTGGAACAATGCCTGACTAGCCTTTTTGATGGATTCTTCATAATCACATATTCATCACAGAGGCTGTTTAAAGTGTGCTCATTTTTAAGTTATCACAGTCTATTTCCATCATTTTTCTGTCTGTGAGGCATTTACCTTTTATTGATATGGAAAGCTACTTCCTGGCATGAGGAGTAATAGACTTCTTCCATTTATATCTATTTCAACTTTTGTGTTTTATAAGTTGGTTTTGGTTTATAATTTATTGTAATGATATATTAACTGTACCACATGCACCAAGGATATTTATTTATTTTTTTCCCTTGGGATACTTCTCTGTGCATGATTGTTTTCCTCCCAAATGTTTAATTATTCTATGAAGCATATTGAAAATCATAAGTTCCAATTCAAAATATGTATTCAGAACTATAAATCAAGAAATAGACTGAAGGTAAAAATTTGTAGGAAGGGAGCATTCATGCAGTTGTTTCTTTTCAGCCAAATAGCCATTTTTTCAACAATTTATATTGGGTTCTGTCATGTATTCCACACGTTATGCTTGACGCTAAGAAAACAAGGTGACTAGGACACAGATTGTGGTCTCAGTCGGACAGACATACAAATAGATGCCTCCAATATACTTCAGTACGATCTACAAAAGAAATAAACACAAAGTACTGTGTGACTCCAGGAGAGAAACGGGATCTAATTCTCACCTGAGGAGTCAGGAAACACCTACTGTGGAGGTGACATTGACTCTTGAAGGATGAGTTGGAGTTCCGCAGCTGGAGAAGAGAGAAGAGAGTACTTTAGTTACGCTTCTTTATTGCATAGGACCCAATAGAGGGGGAACAGTTACAAACACAGGGTTGTAAGGGAATCTTGTTGATGAGGTGATGTATTTACTAGACACAGAAGGGGGGATACATTGTTTTATATTTGAAGGAACTCCATAAAAGTCTCCTCTGAAAGGTCATCACTGACTTACTAGTTAACATCAACACTGGTCTCTTTTCAGCCCTTGCCCTGCTTGATCACTCTGGAGCCATTTAATTGTGTTGGCTAGTCCTTCTTTCCTTGGTTTTCCTGTCCTCTCTTGATTTGCCAAATATTTATCTATAGAGAACTACATAGATTTAATAACCCTCTTGAATTCTGCTTTTGTCCTCTTCAACTCTTGCTCTGTGTTCATTTCCCCCTGAGCCTAGCCTAGCCACCCCCAGTGGTCACTTCTCTCCCCCCCCCCCGTGTGTGTGTGTGTGTGTGTGTGTTCCAGATGGCTCATCTTGACCATGACACTTGAAAGGCCACCTATGAAGCGTCTCCCTCTCGGTGTACCCAGAACACTCATACTCAACAAATCCCACGATTAATTCATTGTCTTTTTCTCAAATGCTCACTAGATTTGCCACACTTTCCCCTACATTCACAAGTAACACATTTTATAGTCACCCTAGATTTATGGTTCTTACTCAGCCTGAATATATGTACTATCTCTCCTCTCCATATGCTCTTCTCCCCCTCAATGGGCCTTATCTTTTTCAGGCTATGATGATCTATGATCTAACAATTTTCCTAATCTCTGTACTGGTCAAAGCTCCCTAACCATAAAATTTGATCCTGGCTAGTCAAAGCAGAAAAGGAATTTTTAAAGAAGGATATACAATAACAAACTTGGAAGGCCGTAGGACCAGGCTCAGAAAACGGGAAGCATCATGCAAAATGGAGCCTTGTCTGCCATCTGTCTTGTCCTATTATCTCAAACAGGAATGGTGTTCTGATGTTGAGCTGCCCAAAGTAATAAACATATAATCTAATTTTTCTAACCCTCTCTTAATAGATGATATTGGTGCTCTGCCCAGATGCACTTGACCAGCAGAATACCCAAATGCTGAGCTGCTTGTGAGTACTTCAGCTGATGGCTTATGCCTGTGACCTTCTCAGAAGGAATACCCTTGGCTAACTGGCACAGCCAATGGCCCTGTGACACAGAGGTACAAAAGCCTGGACCTGTCCCTTTCTCTCTGCTGTGAGATTTGTGCTCCAGAATCTGTCTTATGTGAAGCCAACGGTAGACATTGACCAAGATCACTTATTTGCTTGGCTCTTTCCCCTGCCCTATCTTGCAGTACGTGTTTCCTCCAGAGTGCATGCCTTTAATAAATCCCTGCCTCAGGCTCCGCTTCCAAAGAACCCAGCCTAAGACCCACCCTCAAACAGAGTTGATCACCTTCTCCTTTGTCTTACCTCCATTTATACTACATTTCTTGTTAATGGCACTTGCCACTCTGTATGACAATTGTTTCTTCATATGCCTGGATCTTTTAATAGGCTATGGAACACTGGAGTACAGGAAATGTGTGAATTTTTTCTCTCATTAAGCCCTGGTATATATATAAACAGGAAATTAAAAGTGATAAGTTGAACTTACTTGAAAATAAAAGTCAGATCACAGTGGATTAAAGAATGAGTAGAAGTGAGGTAGTGGACCTAGTAATTATAGCGAAAGGTTATTCTTTTCAATGTCCATGTGTTCCTTGGAATATTATTATTGGCCTGTCTATTTTATCCACCAACTAGATTGTGGATAACTGAACAAAAATACGTTTTTAGCAATTAGTCTCTACTCAGAAGGATTTTTTACAAGACACAAAGTTCATGCAATCTGGTTAATTTCCCAAACGGGTCAGATATATTCTTTCTTTCTTTGTTAGCTTTGTTATTACTTACTCAGGAAGGGGTCACTTTTGATATTTGTGACTTAGAAATTTCTTCTGCATTTTAAGTTGAGAGCCTCACTCGGCTGCCACTTGGTGAGATGACATTGGTCCAAGTTCTGACCCTCATGTTTATAAATCCACAGGTTTGATTTTCTTAGTGAACCCAAAGTTGAACAGCTTCTCCGTGAGTGATCAGCAGCCTTTTTCTATAAAGTGTAAATATTTTACAATCTACAGGCCATATTGTCTTTGTCACAACTATTTAAATCTGCTGTTGTGGTGTGAAAGTAGCTGCAGACTATATGTAGATGTGGCTGTGTTCCAATGAAACTTTATTTACAAAATTTATAGGCTGGCCAGATTTAGCCTACAGGCTATAGTTTGCCATTCCCTGTTCTAGAAGATTGACTCACACCAACAATATTTCCAAGTTATTAATCAGCCACAAATAGGACTCATACAAGTGGGAGAGATTATTACTGCATCTTTGATCAGAAACTGGCCACTAGAGAAGCTCAACTTCAAATCAGAAGTTTCCTTAGTAAGCAACAGGTGAGGCAAATGAAATGTTTTGGTTTGTGTTCTTACAGAAGTGACTCTGCTACGGTTTGGGTATTTGTCCCATCCAAATCTCATGTTGAAATGTGATATGCAATGTTAGAGGTTGGTCCTGGTGGAAGTGTTTGGGTCATGGAGGTGGATCCCTCATGAATAGCTTGGTGCCCTCCCCATGGTAATGAGTGAGTTCTTGCTCTATTAGTTCATGGGAGAGGTGGTTGTTTAAGGGACCCTCTTACCTTCTCCTCTCTCTCGTTCCTTTTCTCACCATGTGATAGGCCTACTCCCCTTTTGCCTTCTGCCAAAAAGTAGAGGCTTCCTGAGGCCTCACCAGAAACCATGAAGTTGCTGGTCTCATATTTGTACAGTCTGCAGAGTGTTGAGCCAAATAAATCTCTTTGCTTTATAAATTACCCAGTCTCGGTAGTCCTTTATTGTAATGCAAAATGAAGACTCTGAGACAATGGTTTAAATGTAAGTAATTTATTTGGCAGATAATACCAGCAACTATCAGTAAGGAAATAAAGAAATAAAAACAGGGAATGGAAAGAAGCCAATAACATTTGCATTATTAAGCAAGATCACCAAAGTCAAGGAGAACATAATCTCCCTGGGAGAACGTGCCTCTGATTTATACCAGTCATGGCACAAGGGAGCTGGGATATTTATCCAGTAACTCGATCCATCATTGGTTGGGGGTTGCTTGTGGGGAGGATCAGAAAGAGATTCAGTGTCCAAAGAAAGGCTTCAGGCTGAGGGTTGTAGGTGCTGGCAGCTGCAGATTGGACAGCATGTATGAACATGGTAAACGCCAAGGGGCTGTGGGGGAGGGCACCAACAGCATCTGTTAGACTTATTTTCTCCAAAATGATATTAATAAGGTAGCATGGCTTACTGAGTAAATTTTCTATTATAGGATTTTTTTTCTGAATAAATGGAACTGCTCCTGTAAATCAACTAACCTTCCTCTCCATGATATTGGATAAGCATTAACATATTTTTAACAGTTAATCCATTTTGCAAAATAGTTCCTATTAACCCAGTTGATATAATACTGATATAGAACATAATTAGAATCATCATGAATATATCCTTTTCAAATTGTTTTGTTTATTTTGTCTAATAATATCTTTTTTAATAGTTGGGAATCATGGGGCTTGGGACTGAAAGTGGACCAAACCTCACCCCTCTCTTATTTGGCCTTGGTGATTCAGTGTACTATCTGTGCTCTTTTGCCATACTTATTGTTGGAGGCAGCCAAAGACTGGCCTGTGGGAGTAACTATGGAAAACAAGAGTGTGTACACACTCTCTGAGGGCACACCCGAGTTTTGGAACACAACCCCATAAATGAGGAACTCCACAATGCTGGCATGTCCAAGGCAAAGTTCTTAGGCTGTTCCATCAACTTTGTGCACCACTTCTATTCTCCTTGAAGCCAACCAACAGCAGTCTAAGCCTAACAGTTGAGCTCATGGGCTTCGTCACCATGCAGACCTAAGATAGATTACTATCTCAGCCACTTGGCTTTGCTGCATGGCATATTCATTCGGACGTAAATGTCAATACCTTCCTGGGTATCCTATGAAAAATCCACTTTCACGAAAGCACTTCAGGACAATGTAGACTCTCTTAACATTTCACAGTAGAGGCCAAGAAAGAGTTCACATCATTTTCCTCAAAACAATCAACTTTAAAATTTCTATTGACATTTATATTCTCCCAAGTCCCTTCTTGGCCTTCCTGATACAATGATTTTCTCTCTGTCCTTCATACAATACTCTGTGTTATAGGCTCCATTCTCTTCATCCTTCCCCTCACTTCTTTTCTCTTCCATTGTGATATGCAGTTGAGCCCCACCTAGCTCTCCACCTCATCAACATAAAGGGTTCTCCAGTTAAGAGGACCCACCTGCCCTAGAAGGCAAGTGCATTTATATGATATTTGTCGCAAGGGGTAAGGGATGAGAATTATTTCATATGCCTCATGTTTCCATAAAGGACTTCTCCTTAATATGCATTTGTTTGTGTGTGTGTGTGTTTCCACTTCATTCCCTAAGAACGAAACACATGTTGTTAACACTGCCAGCCTCTCTCTGCTCCCTTGTCTACTCCTTTCCAGCCGTGAAGAAATATATCTTTTCTGATCATAAACAGTAAGATAAGGAACGAAGTAGATGTGTATGGCAGCTACTTAGGTGTGCCACTTGGAGAACCTCTCCGGAAAGAACTTGCCACTCTGTTGCAAGGAGTGCGGCTACTTGACAGCCTCCAACTTTTGAAGGCCACATTCTTCTCGGAAAGCCTAGCCCATGAGGAAACACAGAAGGAATGCTAAGACCTGCCCGTTTCTGCCAATATGAGACTCAATTAACAGGAATTGTTTGCTTTTTTTTCTTTTTGAGGCGGAGTCTTGCTCTGTCGCCCAGGCTGGAGTGCAGTGGCGCGATCTCTGCTCACTGCAAGCTCCTTCTCCCAGGTTCACGCCATTCTCCTGCCTCAGCCTCCAGAGTAGCTTCCTCTGGAGCTACTACAGGCGCCCGCCACCACACCCGGCTAATTTTTTGTATTTTTAGTAGAGACAGTGTTTCATCGTGTTAGCCAGTATGGTCTCGATCTCCTGACCTCGTGATCCGCCTGCCTCAGCCTCCCAAAGTGCTGGGATTACAGGCGTGAGCCACCACACCCGGCCAGGAATTGTTTACTTTGGAGCTGTGCTATGTGTTGACTGAGACTTTGTCAAATCTGCATTGAGATCCCAGGCTTGTCCTGCCCAATCTTACTTTCTCCCCCTCACTCCATCTTGCTTTCTCGCCTCTTTCCTTTCATAGGTGTCATAGCCACAGCATAGTCTGAGACTTTCCCTGTCCAGTTTTGCTTCCTCCCCCTTTCATCTTTTACAAGATTTACCTCCAAATATACTGTTTGCACTACTAACTCTGTCTCAGAGTCTGCTTCCAAAAAGACCCAAATAATACAGTGTGGCTCTACAGCTCTACTTCTCTTTGTTTGTCTCTCTGTCTCTCTCCTATAATTTGTACAGAAGATTCAAACACTCTTACAATCTCCATGTGCTAAATTTCTTAGGGAATGGTTTTCTGCTATGAGTGGGAGGCTGGATTCTTGGGCAGATTGTTGGGGGCACAGTTTTGGGGGTCCATTATGACTATAAATCTAGTCTCATTCTGCAATTCAATCTTAGTTCAACAAAGGTGATATTTTTATCTCTGTTTTATTCCTGTGTTTTATGTCTCAATTAGTTTGCGACTCTGGAGGGAAATAAAAAGGGCTGCTTTATTTATCCTTTCAACCCCAGCATGAATAGAGGTTGAATATTTTAAAGTTCTTATGTGTAATTTAGAAGACTTGAATGATTTTCCAAGGGCCACATAGGGTATTCGTTCTGCTCTATTCCCATGAACTCATTTAAAAAATTCATCCAAAGCATGATCTTAAAAAGTAAATTGAGCAGAGTGACAGACAGAATTCGATTAATAAAGACACTATTGCAATACTTACTTCTGCCGATGGACTTATTGCTTCCTTGAAGATGTAAGGATAGAATGTATGGACCGTGAGCATGAGGCTTTCCTAGAATTTTAGTGTGTGTATGTATGCTCAGTGTGTGTGTGTTGGGGGGAGGTTGTTTGGTCCTATACAGGTTGTTTGGAAAGAGGCACTAGCAGACCGGTTTTAGGGTACCAGTCCTTTCACAATTCCTGTCTTTGGGAACCGCTATGCATACAGTTTTTGCTGAAGTGTGGGCCTAGGGCACTCCAACCTTCCCTACCAGCTGCCTGGCCCAGCTTGCCTCAGGTATCTTCCCCGTAGTGTCACTCATTGTTGCTACCCCATCTGTAACCAGGAGATCATGTGCAACTTCTGTGGACAGTTACTTGTTCCTATACTACCCAAGGCTATACTACCTTAAGTACGTGTCTTTCTGTGACTAAGGACATTCTTTGGCTATGAGAGCATGCTACACTCACTTGGGGAGCAAGCCAGCAAGGGCCAGGCAATTTAATGTCCTAGAAGTGACTTTCAACCAATGAAGAACAGAATTTGGTGGGTACCTCTCCAATTTCCTTCCTCCTCTTGGAGGGATAATTCTAAGGCATGATCTCTCATGATTAGCAGTATGAGAGATAGCAAAGTCTCTCAGCAGGTCCCTAGTGCATTGAGCTCCCTAGTAATAACTCACTCATGAATGTGCCTTTTATTGAATGTCTTCCCCTTTCTCTGTTTTCCCCTCTATGCTTCCTGGTATTACTCCTTGCTATGCACTGAATGTTTGTATCCCCTCAAAATTTATATGTTGAAATGCTAATCTTCAGTATGATGGTATTTGGAGAGGAGGCCTTGGGAAGGTAATCAGGTCACTAGGGCGGAGCCCTCATTATGTGATTAGTGCACTGAGAAGACACGACAGAGGTTATTTTTCTCTTTCTCTGCTCTCCACCATATGAGGACACTGCAAAAAGACTACCATTATCAAACCAAAAAGAGAGCTCTTACCAGCACCCAACCATGCTGGCATCCTGATTTCAGACTGCTGGCTTTCAAAACAGTGAAAAAAATACTATTTTTCTTTCAGCTGCCCAGTCTATGGTAATCTGTTATACCAGCCCAAACTAAGACATCCCCCAAATAAACTGCTTGTATCCAAACCCTTCTCCTAGAATCATCTTTTGGGAGAACTTAAGCTAAGATACTACCCCTGGTGTTACCAGATTTTTTTGGGAAATTAAAAGCAAGAGTGAGGGTGAGAAAACAGAAAGGAGCAGACGTGGAATTTAGCAGACTCGCAGAAACTGTGGAGATTTGGGGTGAAGAACAAGGAACTCCTATGGTGACTTTCTCCAAAAAGGTTTTGAGAGAAGAACCCCTCTCTATTACCAACTCCCAAGGCACAGTCTCATATCCATGAGCAAGCCCACTTTTAGTTTATGTGTGATTCAGTTTCTTCCAAGCTAAACCTGCTTGACTTGACCAGAGGGCCAAATAAATTCAACTTTGCTCCAAACATGTCTCTTTAGATCAGGTTATTCTCATTTGTAATGAAGAAATTGAGGCAGCTAGCAGATTGATCATTCGTAACACTCTTTTTTAAAACTATAACATTCTAAAATGTGGGAGAAGCTCTAGTCCCAGTAGCAATCCATGATTAAATAACTATGAAGTTTGGAAGTTGGGCCGGTAAACACCTCTACAGAGAGCTACTTCATTCATTTTGTTTTATTTGATTCATGTTAGTTTCTAATCAGCCCCCAAAGAGGGTGGAGTATCCTATTTGAAGGCCCATAGTTTTATATGACTTCACCTTTCTCAGACAACCCAGTGGTTTGTGATCAAGAATGAATATTTGTGCCAAGTAAAAAATGTTTAATATAATCCCATCTTAGTAAGAGGAAAGGCAGGGGATAGGGGTGGGTAGGAGGTCGAACCTCCATTAGAGTGAGATGGCTCCCCTGAGGAAAACAGCCGCAACTGTGTTTTTCATGTTCTATTCTCGATGTTCTTTTTTTTTCTTTTTTGAGAAAGGGCCTGGCTGTGTGACTCAGGCTGCAGTGCAGTGGGGCGATCTTGACTCACTACAACCTTTGCCCCGCTGTACTCAAGCCATCTTCCCACCTCAGCCTCCTGAGTAGCTGGGACCACAGACATGCACCACCACATCTGGCTAATTTTTTGTAATTTTAGTAGAGATAGGGTCTCGCCATGTTGCCCGGGCTGGCCTTGAACTCCTGAGCTCAAGCCATCCACCTGCCTCAGCCTCCCAGAGTGCTGGGATTATAAGCATGAGCCACCGTGCCAGGCTCAAGCTCTATTCTATTCAGTCAATTACCTTAGCACAGGACAGGGCAAGGAAATGGGGCAAGGGAAGGGGTCTCCGTTACTATGGTTAGTGCCTTGGGAAATATATTCCTTGGGGCTATTATGATTGCCTATTACATAAGTAAGCTCAATTAAAGCCAGGCTTATCAATCAAACATTTCTGCAACCAATCAATAAAGGCTGAGAATATGCAGACCATAGTGTCATCCAACTCATGTGTTTTTAGATTTTGAGATAATATTTTTTGAATTCCTGTGGAGGAAGGAATACCTACATAGCATTGGCTCCTAAAGTGACTCAGCAGGCCGCCCCATCAAAGACTGCCGTTGAATCAGGCTGTAGGGTTTGGCAGGAGAAGGAGGGCTGGAGAACAGTACAAGCTGAGGGCTGAATCACACTGGCTGGCACTGCAAATAACCCTGTCTAACCCTAGTTAATTTCAGCATTCCCCCTAGTTTAGCTCACAAATGGATTTTAGGTACTTTCTGCCATGTAGACTTTCTTGCTTCTCATGCTGTGCTGAAAATAACCTGCTAAGAAACCTGGAAGACCCCCCACCCCGGCCTTAACCAAATGCCAAAGCTGTTATTACCAATAATGGACAAACCAACATCCTGTGCCTCTTGTTGCGATGCTTTAACAGGGACACAGAGCCATTTAAGTCATATTTCTGCCAGAAGAGTACCTAAACCAACTGTAATCAGGAGAAAACATCAGACACACCCAAACTGAGAGATATTTTACAAAACAGCAGGCCTGTGTTCTTCAGGAATGTCCATGTCATAAAACACAAAGAAAGACTGAGAACAAGTCCATATTAAAGGAGCCTAGAGAGACGTGACAACTAAGTGCAACACATGAACATGGATTAGATTTAGGAGGAAAAGGAGTAGAATGACCAGAAAAACATTGTTGCAACAGCTGTGAAAACTGAATATGGATTGTATGTTATATAATAAAGGGCATGGTATCAATGTTAAGTTTCTGGAATTGGATATGTGTACTACGGTTTTGTAAGAGAATTTTCATTATTTTGTTTACTTTTCTTTTAATATTTTTTAGAGACAGGGTCTTGCTCTGTCACCCAGGCTGCCTTACATTAGCTTGGTCATAAGTCACTGTAACCTTCAACTCCTAAGCTCAAGAGATCCTGTTGCCTTGGCCTCCCAAAGCGCTGGGATTACAAGTGTGAGCCATGGTGCCTGGCCCAGAATTCTCTTGTTCTTGGGAAATATATGAAGTTAGCTGCATCTGTCTGTCTCTTCATTCAGGTATTTCAGTGTGTTTGTGTGTCTGTGACACACACTCGTAAAATGTTAAAAATTGATCTATCTAAATGTAGAAAGTTATGTGTTTTATACTTTATAATAACACTTTGACAGAGAAACAAGGACATACATCATAAAACTGTACCCAGCTGGTGTAAGTGGTGAAACTATCAATCCAAATACATGGAATATTGTCTAAAGTTTATAAGAACCAAATTTATAAATAATATATGTTAAGATTATACCTTAACTTAATGGAAGACCTGTATTTATACTTACATACCCTTAAATATTATCATAATTAATAAAAACTTATCCAATCTACAAATGAAATGTAAGAAATTTAGGTATTTATCTTAACTGTTTTCAAACTAATAAATAAACTAAAAGTCTTAGACAAACTACAGAAAGTCATGTGTATTGTATAGGCAACTATTTTGTAAGTTTTATATTATTTGTAAATAAAAATAAAAAAACACCAAGTTATTAATTATTATTATTTTATGAAAAGTAAATTACATAGAGAAAAGTTTTCTGAAAGATCCTGTTCCCATAGTAAAGTAGAAAGAGAATGGGCCTGGGGCACCTGAGAACTGGTTACTCCTAGCTCCACCATTAAATAACTGAGCATTATGGGAGAAAGTCACTAAATTACCCGAGACCCAATTTTCTGTAAAATCGAGTCCTCACATTTGCAGGACTTCTCTTCCCACATCTTCACTCTAGGAACACCAAATCATAAACTCCTTTTCAAGTGTATTTATTCTTTATTAATTAATTTAAATATAGCACCCTTCTTCCTGAGAGCAAAGCCACAAACCACCAATGATGACCAATTTCAAAATAAATGTCTGCAAATGCAATTAAGTGCATTTTAGAATAGACTTGTACTAACAGGAAGTATAATTAACTAAGAGGCATTCTTATAGAGTAATCCTAGGTTTGTTATATAGGTTCATTTCATCCATAAAGTCAGGAGAATACAACAGAGTTGTACAGAACATCAGCATATCTGACACATTTTAATAAAGGAGATACAGATTATATCCCAAATAAAGAAAGAAATGGCAAAGATAGTAATGAATAGTTTCAGTAACAAATTATGACATGATCTGCTGGCAATATTAGTCTGACTCCTACTGATGCAATAAGTCTCACAACTAGCTGCAACAGTAACGAATCTGAGCAGAAATTGACTGTGAATTGTGCTTGGCTTAAACTTGGACTAACCATCCTGCCGACCTAAGAGAAATCCATGCAGTAAATTGCTTCAAGAGACATAGGATACAGAAAATTCTGCTTCAAAAGGGTAAAGCATCATTTTCATTTTGAGACCTACTTTCAGGCACTAAATTAAATTTTAGATGACCTCAGCTTTTCTCTTGTCTCTAAAACATCCAACTCACAAATTTGTCGTGCTTCCAGTTTCCAGAACCTAGTATTGGTAGTTTTTCTCAGATAAATTCCAAGGCTCGTTCAGCTTGGTTAGGTAATTATAGTTATTATCATGAAAAATACTAGGTCACATCAGTTCAATGTTTTTCTTTTTTCTTTTGCAAATAAGAGTAACATGTGAATGTTTTAGTCAGGTCATTTTGTATTCAGCAACTGACTCTGGCTTTTATTACTTGGCCACGACATTGGTAGAGGTCAACTGCAAAGCAACGAGCAGGCAGACTAGAGTAACCTATGTCAGGCATGTGACAGCTGCATAGTGTTACAGCATTGGATTTTTCTTCAACACGGATATACTGAGCTACTGCCCACCTCCAAATCTGTCATCTTGGAAAAGTGAGTTTATTTATCCCTAATATGTTCTTTCTTTTTTTTCGAGAGTGAGTCTCACCCTGTCACCCAGGCTGGAGTGCAGTGGTGCCATCTCGGCTCACTGCAACCTCTGCCACCCAGGTTCAAGCGATCCTCTCCCCTCAGCCTCCCAAGTAGCTGGATTTACAGGCACATGCCACCAAGCCCAGCTAAATTTTTTTGTATTTTTAGTAGAGATGGGATTTCACCATATTGGCCAGGCAGGTCTTGAACTCTTGACCTCAAGTGATCTACCTGCCTTGACCTCTCAAAATGCTGGGATTACAGGCATGAGCCATTGTGCAAAGCCTATCCCTAATATGTTCTATATATACAATTGGAATATGATTTTATTTCTTGAAAATCAGTGACTGAACAAAGAGAACAGAAGAACAAATAGAAGACAGAACAAAGAGTTTCTACTCCAAAAGGAATTGTGCATCTGGAAATGTATTATCTTCTCTTTGTTTTTTCCCAAAGCTCCTCTGAAATAAGAGGAAAGTGGAGTTTTAAAGACAGAAACTTAAAAGGATAAGTACAATGGGAGATAACAGCAACACAATTTGGAAACTGAAAAGCAGTAAATGACCCAGAAAACCTAAGAAATCTAATTTCTAAACTGGCACAGAGGAAAGCTGAGACCCAATCTGATCCACCCAGCAGCACCCTGAAAAGCTTAGGACTGGTAGCAATAGTGAACCCTGAAAATTGGGGTGAGGATAGGACTAAAAGCAGAAGGATTGGGTGAACTTTTGTGTACAAAGCATTTGGAATCCAGTACACCTCCCTCACTATGTGTGTAGCAGGACAAGCCACAGACAAAACTCCTCAGATACTGGGTTAAAGAAGGAAGGAGCTTTATTCGGCTGGGAGCTTCAGCAGACTTGTGTCTCAAAAGCTGAGCTCCCTGAGTGAGCAATTCCTGTCCCTTTTAAAGGCTTACAACTCTCAGGGGGTCCATGTGAGAGGGTCATGATTGATTGAGTAAGCAGGGGGTACATGACTGGGGTTTGCCTGCACTGGTAATTAGAACAGAACAGAACAGGACAGGGATTTGCACAATGCTTTTCCACACTATGTCTGGAATCTATAGATAACACAAGCAGTTAGGTCAGGGGTTGATTTTTAACTAACAGGTCCACGGCACACGCTGGGCTATCTGCCTGTGAATTCTATTTCTCCCTTTTAGTTTTTACTTCTTCTTTCTTTGGAGGCAGAAATTGGGCATAAGACAGTATGAGGGATGGTCTCCTCCCTTATGGACAGCATTTGATTGTCCTGCCCAGACTCAAGCAGCAATGGGGGGTTAGTCTATGCAGAGGATAAGACAAGGAACTTCAGGACCAGAGAACATCAGGCATAGTTGAGGTTAGAAGTATCGTGTGAAAACTAGTGGATTAAGTGAACATTTATAGACAAAATTTGAGATGCCGCATCTCCCAGATTTCTTGTTTCACTCAGCTCCTGTAGCAATGGCAGTCAGACTTGTGCCCTTCAGGCAGGTTATTGGATAGTCCTTCTCTGTGGATGTTTACATTAAAGGTTCCCCAAGGGAATAGGCCAGTCATGTCACCACATTACCATGTTACCCACACTTGACAAAATCCAACTACTCCCATAGAGTTTCCAGTCAGCTTTTCAATACATTATATTTAAGGATGAACAGACAAACCAAAGAGAGCAATTTTCCAAGGAAATCCTCCAGACTGAAAGATGGAGGTCAAACAAAACAAAACAAACAAACAAACAAACAAACAAACAGAAATAGCAGTGTGGGAGGACAAACGGAATTTGTAAGGACAAGATAATTTTAAAGAATAAAATTTCACTCTGATGCTAGTTTCTTTTGCTGCGCAGAAGCTCTTTAGTTTAATTAGATCCCATTTGTCAATGTTGGCTTTTGTTGCAATTGTTTTTGGTGTTTTCATCATGAAGTCTTTGCCCATGCTTATGTCCTGAATGGTACTATGTTTTCTTCTAGGATTTTTACGGTTTTGGGTGTTACATTTAAGTCTTTAATCCAACTTGAGTTAACTTTTGTATAAAGTGTAAGGAAGGGGTCCAGTTTCTGTTTTCTGCATATGCCTAGCCAATTTTCCCAGCACCACTTGTTAAATAGGGAATCTTTTCCCCATTGCTTGTTTTTGTCAAGTTTGTCGAAGATCAGATGGTTGCAGATGTGTGGTGTTATTTCTGAGGCCTCTGTTCTGTTTCACTGGTCTATATATCTGTTTTGGTACCAGTACCATGCTGTTTTGATTACTGTAGCATTGTAGTATATTTTGAAGTCAGGTCGTGTGATGCCTTCAGCTTTGTTCTTTTTGCTTAGGATTGTCTTGGCTATATGGGCTCCTTTTTGGTTCCATATGAAATTTAAATTAGTTTTTTCTAATTCTGTGAAGAAAGTCAATGGTAGCTTGATGGGAATAGCACTGAATTTATAAATTACTTTGGGAAGTATGGCCATTTTCACAATATTGATTCTATCTATTCATGAGCATGGAATATTTTTCCATCAGAGTGAACAGGCAACCCACAGAATGGGAGAACATTTTTGCTATCTACCTATCTGACAAAGGTCTAATACCAGAATCTACAAGGAACTTAAACAAATTTACAAGAGAAAACCACCTCATCAAAAAGTGGGCAAGGATGTGAAAAGACACTTCTAAAAAGAAGACATTTATGCAGCCAACAAACATGAGAAAAAGCTCATCATCACTGATCACCAGAGAAATGCAAATCAAAACCACAATGAGATACCATCTCACGCCAGTCAGAATGGTAATTATTAAAAAGTCAGGAAACCATAGATTCTGGCGAGGCTGTAGAGAAATAGGAATGTTTTTACACTGTTGGTGGGAGTGCAAACTTGTTCAACCATTGTGGAAGACAGTGTGGCAATTCCTCAAGGATCTAGAATGAGAAATACCATTTGACCCAGCAATCACATTACTGGGTATATACTCAAAGGATTACAAATCATTCTACTATAAAGACACATGCACACGTATGTTTATTGCAGTACTATTTACAGCAGCAAAGACATGGAACCAACCCAAATGCCCATCAACAATAGACTGGATAAAGAAAATGTGGCACATATGCACCATGGAGTGCTATGCAGCCATAAAAAAGGACGAGATTATGTCCTATGCAGGGACATAGATGAAGCTGGAAGCCATCATTCTCAGCAAACTAACACAGGAACAGAAAACCAAACACTGCATGTTCTCACTCATAATTGGGAGTTGAACAATGAGAACACATGGACACAGGGAGGGGAACAACACACACTGGGGCCTGTCAGGAGGTGGGGGGCAAGGGGATGGGGAGCATTAGTACAAACACCTAATGCATGCGGGGCTTAAAACCTAGATGATGGGATGATAGGTGCAGCAAACCACCATGGCATGTGTATACCTATGTAACAAAACTACACATTCTGCACATATATCCCAGGACTTAAAGTAAAATTAAAAAAAAAAAAATTTCATTAATATCCTCAGAGAGAAGAGAATATTGCATCTACTAAATAAGAAAAGGGTGCTAGTGAAAGGAACATTCAGAGAACAAAAGCAATGCTTTTGAAAATTAAAATTATGAAAATATTAAAAGTTTAAAATACAATGTTGAGAAAAATTTCCACAAAGTAGAGCAATAAGACAAATAGATAATAGGGTAAAGATAAAAAAATTAAAGAACCAATCCAGATGGTTCAACGTGCAGTTATTAAGAATTACAGAAAAATAAAACAAAGAAAATTGAGAGAAAGAGATTGTTAAAGGACTAGTAATAAAATGTCCCTTAACAGAAGGATGTGACCTTTCAGATTAAATAGCCTATCGGATACTCAGCAAAATTGACAAAAATAGACCCATACAAAGGCATATGATCACTAAATTTTGGAGCCCTTAGGGACAAAGAGACAATCCTTCCTTTATCCAGAGAGAGGAATAAACTGTTCATATTCAAAAGGCCAGGGATTTGAATGGCTTCAGTCATTTTAATGGCAGCCCAGTAGCTAGAAGGCAATGGAGCAATGCCTTCAAAAATTCTAAGTGAAAATGATTCTGAAGCTAGAATTCTATTCAATTTTCAACTAAGTGTGAGAGTCAAATGAAAATATTTTTGTATAAGTGAAGTCTCAAAAATTTATTTCCTATGTGTTTGTTCTTAGGAATGTACTAGAGGATGAGCGTCATCAAAATAAGGAAATAATCCAGGAAAAGGGAGATAAGGAAGCCAGGAAACAGTGGATGCAATGAAAGAGGCCACAGAAATTCACAGGCTAAGGGATGGGGGAGATCACACAATGGCAGCTATACACCAGCAGACTGGGTTGGAGGTAGCCTGAAGACTTCAGAGAGCTTATTCAAGATATTGAAATGGAGAGAACGTTTGATCCATTGAATGAGTTAGGAAGAGATTTAGACAACTAATGGAGAGGTGGAGATTGAGATTGTACTAAGAATGTGGGAAACTGAACAAGCAGAAAACATGGCAATTATTAACTACAGGTAAAAGAAAATGCTGTGCAAAAATGGAAAAAATAATCTTACTGTTATTTGGGGCTCATTTGTGAATAGTATTTACATAGTGAAAACACTTAAGATTGAACTAATCATGATTATCCTGTAACTATATGAAGATGATAGGTGATGGGTGCATGTGTGTGGTGGAGGTTTGGGAAAGTGAAGTGATCTAAATCCTCATTTTCAGTAAGTAGAAGTCAGCGGATAATGCTGAAAACTGAAAATAAAGAAAGTAATAATCAGGTTATTTAAAGATACCAAACTAATTAGCTAAAAGAATACAAAATTGTTGCCTTTGGAAGGTGGTAAATGGGGAAATTATTTGGCTCCTTATACTCTGCAAATATAGCTTTGATGTAAAATAAAAACAATTACAAAAAAAAAAAGAGGACATCAGTAAGAATAGCAACAATAATTAAAACACATC
Source organism: Piliocolobus tephrosceles (assembly GCF_002776525.5). NCBI lineage: Eukaryota > Metazoa > Chordata > Mammalia > Primates > Cercopithecidae > Piliocolobus > Piliocolobus tephrosceles. Next base: position 110,747,682 of record NC_045445.1, on the reverse strand, counting down.
AAATATTTTTAAATCTATACCAGGAAAACAACATATTATTTTGAGAGCTTGTAATAAGGGGAAAGAACCCAAGCATTTCTTCTACCTTTCCTATATGGTCTGTATGCCAAAGTAACCAAATAGTTGATGAGAAGAGTTCTGTTTTTAGAAGAGTTCCAGCAATAAATGAAGAAGGCAAGATAGAATTAGAATATTTCCAATTCGTGACTCCTATTGATATAATGAATCCAGGCAGTGATCTTCAGGGTCTGCTATTTTCACAAAAAGCAAAAAAGAAAAAGGAAAATAGAATAACCCAGACATTATGAACCTCATGATGGAAGTATATAACCCACCTATAAAGTACCTTGCAGTTAGGTAGGGAAAGGATAAACAATTCAATAAATGATTCAGGCAATTGGTTAGCAACATAGAAAAATACTGAATCCATACTTCCCACCAAAAACAATTTTAGTATATTTTAAGATCCAAACGTGAAAAAGCAAAACTGTAAAAGTTTTAGAAGGAAACTAAAAGAGAATGATTTTCTGAATCTCTTTATGATTAAAAGTAGGGAAGGAATTCTTAAAAGTATAAACAATAATGGAAAAGATTGATAAATTTAACTACCTTAAAATTCAAAATGTCCATTTATCAAAGAACACCACAAAAATAAGACAAGACAAGATACAGACTGTGAGAGATTTTTATAACATATACAACTGACAGGATTAGTTATCAGACTATATTAAAAGCTACTTTGAATTAACATAAGAAAGATGAACAACCCAATCAAAAATGGGTAAAAGATATCAATTCATAGACTAGGAAAAGTAATTGACTAATACACAGAATAGTAATGCAATAAAATAGGAGATGAACATTAAAGCAACTACAAGGTACTATTTTACATCCATCAGATTGACAAAATATAAAATATTTGATAATACCATGGCTTGGTGAGGATGTTAAGTGATTCAACCTCTCTATTATTCTTGTTAGAGACTGTAAATTGCTTCAATGTTTTCGGCTTAAAATTGGACAATATCTAGTAAAATGTATGATGGGCCAATCTTACAACCCAGCATTTCCCATCCTACGTATAATCCCTAAAGGAACTCTCAAACATAAAAATGAGTAGATTCTTACAACATTATTTTTGTAGGAAAAAGACAAAAACACCTTTAATATTCATCTGCAAAATGGATAAGTATGTTGTGGTATAGTATGGTTACATGATGAAATACTATACAGCAATGAAAATGAATGAACTAAAGCTATCTGTATCAATAGAGATAGATCTCAAAAAAGTCAACATTGGCCGGGCGTGGTGGCTCACCCTGTAATCACAGCACTTTGAGAGGCTGAGGCGGGTGGATCACGGGTTCAGGAGTTCAAGACCAGCCTGGCCAACATGATGAAACCTCCATCTCTACTAAAGATACAAATAATTAGCTGGCCTTGGTGGTGGGGACCTGTCATCAAAGCTACTCGGGAGGCTTGAGGCAGGAGAATCGCTTGAACCTGGGAGGCAGAGGTTGCACTGAGCTGAGATTGCACCATTGCACTCCAGCCTGGGCGACAGGGAAAGACTTCGTCTCAAAAAAAAAAAAAAAAAAGCCGACATTGATCAAAAAGCAAGTTATAACGGGTACACACAGTATGATACTGCTTATAAATAGTTTATTAACCTTGCAAAATAAATATGTATGTATGAATTTTACATGTATACATAAACACATAAATGGAAATAATAAACACAAAATTTAGGATTATAACAACCTCTAGAATGGGAAGATACATAAGATCTAATAAGAGTACAGTCTTAAAATTATCCAACTAAAAATAGGAAAGGAATAATTATAATACCATTTTCAAAGTCTCATCATTGATTATGTACACGAAGTATTTGGGGAGTTTTAACGAAGTGATAAAGCTACCAACTGCTAGCCTGGGTAAATTTATAAAAGCCATCTCTAGCACCCGATCAAACTAAATAAGGAGAGTTACTGTTCAGTTACTGCTAACGATAAGAAAGACTCCTCCTTCAGAAATCTTAGAGCAAATCTGATTGCACTTTTCTGCCAAAGACTATTCCTGGAGTTTGGTTTGAGCTATTTTAAGTATCTGTCAGGTCTTGAGCAATTTCTATATATCTCTTTAGCAGCAGTTCCAGCATCCAAATTAGCAAGTAGATGTTTGAATAACCAAGCAAGATAAGGCATCACTATGTGTACTTTTAGTCAAAGCCCCATTTGTGCCTAGGGAAAGTAAAACCCAACCCATTAACAGAAATATTTCTGTATTGCAGCTCAGTTTTGCTACTATTTATAGTCATGTAATTTTCATATTGAGGTCTCACTATAGGTCTTTGCTTTAGAAATGATAGAGAATGGCAGTATAGTAAAATTTATTTAACTGAATTATTCATGTTCTGCTGTAACAGGGACAATGATGAGCCACTCTACCAAAGAAAAGAATAATATGTCCCACATTGATTTACAAAAATAACTAAATACTAGATACACAACAGTAGCCATTACAAATTATACTTTTAAGATACTTTTAATAAAAAGTACAGCATTTTCAGTTTTGTAAAACTCAATACATCCTTTGAAAATGCATGAAATATTATGAAAGAAAATATATGAAAATGTTACATTTCTCTAGTAGTTGAAATTATGAGATTTATTTCTCAAATGTTCTATGATAAGCACACATTACATTTCTAAAGAGAAAAAATATTTTACTAAGATTTCGATATTATGGTATGTGTAAAACTTTAAAGGACACACTTTCAATCCTAATTGCCAAGTTATTAATAGAAAGTCTGAATGATCAAGCATTGCAATATGAAATATCATTTGCATGTCTTGGTAATTTTGTTTAACTTTGTTAAATATTCTATTCCAAGCAGAAGTGATACTCTTTCCATTTTCCAAAATCATCTTTTCAGCAAAATTATTTCTCCTCTCAACGGTGCTTTATCGACATGTCATATATACCTTTGATAATTTACCTGTGAATTTATAACTAACTATAGTGGTTCTCAGTCTTTGTTGCTTATTAGAATCACCTGGGAAATTTAAACAACTTCCAGTGCTCAGAACACACCCCCGACATGTTAAATCAGAATTTATGTGGGTGGAATCCAGGCCTCAGTAGTTTGTAAAGCTTCCCAGGTGGTTCAAATGTGCATCCTGTACTGAGAACCAGTGAACTAGAATTTTATTACTCAAAGTGTGGTCCACAGACTGGAAGCATCAGCATCTCTCAGAAACATGTCAGAAGTACAAAATCTTAGGCCCCATTCCAAACCTCGTAAATCAGAATCTGCATTTAAACAACATTTGCAGGAGATCTATATGCATGTTAAAGGTTGAGCAGCGCTATTCTAGAGTGCTCAAATGAATCGTTGGGGTTAACAAGATCAAGGTCATGAGTGTTACCTTTGTTCCAACCTCTGTTTCGCTGTGTTTGAGGCAGATAGTCATGAGCATTTGTGTTTAACGGTTTCTGATTTTAAGGCCATGGGTGTGGATAGTCTTTTGTGTCCAAGGTAGATGCATGTTTGTAATGATCTCGCAAAGGCAAGGGATGATTCTGTTTCTTGTTAGGAGCTCCTCATTATCCCAGGAAATCAGTTCATTAATAATAGTGATTACTCTGACACCATTTATGAACCTCATTCCACAAGACCCTTTGCAATCAGATTCTACTTACTTCAGTCACATTGCCGCAAAATCCCATGGTCTTTCACAAATCTATATTGATTCATATTACACAGTGCTGGGCACAAAGAGAGCCCTCAATAAATATTAGCTAGCTATTATTATTTCTGCCTTAAAGTGGGAAAACTTCTCAGCTGGAATGTCTTTTCCCCTCCTTCCTCACCTGGAAAATGCAAATTTAGCATTCAAATACTGACCCTGCATAGCTCACCCTAAGTGCCCTCAGGTGAGGCTCCATCCTGTATGCCACCTTCTCTGATTAGAATTAATCTGCTGTGGGTGCTGCAGCCCCTCCTACTCTGGGCCCTCCTTCAGAAGAGGGACCAGATGTTCTTGAACATCTAGGATTCCTAAGCCCTCCAAAAATACGTATGTAATGGACCAATAATTGAAACCAAAAATCATCTCCCCGCATGGAGATTTGACATGTACATGGCAGAGTTTCTACTCAGGCAAAATAGAAACCCCCAGAAAGCATGTGGTTTTGAAAATGATGGGGTTATGAGATGCATTTTTTATGAGGCAGTTACTGTTTAAGGGAAAAATTTTAAATAATGCATTCTGTAAATTCCTGAACTATAGTCTCTTACTTCATCTATATGGTTTCTAAGGAAAATTCCATATTACCAGAATTGGACTTTTATTGCTTTATGCATTAATTTATTCATTCACTTGTTACTTAACAGTAAATCATTTTAAATATCTACTCTAAGGAATCAGATGTCTTAAATGCCTACAGTGGGGCATGAAAATATGAAAGTATCACCCCTTAGCAAGATTAAGTGGAAATATCATGGTATGATAATGACTCACAAAAAGAGATAATGTATATTTGGCAATTAGGCAAAATATTCCACATCTGCTGTGGAGGGCACAAGGATCCCTTTTTAGGAGTTTTCATGGCACTTCCTCACTTTGGTGTGCTTTCAACAATCGGGCCAACATCTGGAGCTTTTCTTCAGGAGGAAAATGCCACTCAGGCTAAAGGAACTGCTTTTCAGTGATTGTAGATGCGGAAGTATGAAATCATAGCTTCTTCAATTCAGATTCAGACAACTCTGAAGGGTAACTTACACTCCAGAGTTTACTCCTGATATCATGTTGAAGCTCTCCTCTGTGAGACTGGATTTAAAGTGGTACTTTTACTTGTCATTTTATCGTTTCCTTTTTGCTTCTCTCATTCCCATTAGCAGTCCCCCAAGTCCTCCAGGAATATCTTTAATAAATCAGTTGCATGCCAATCATCTTCTCAGGGTTTGTTTCTGAGAATCATGACTGAAGGCACTTTTAATGGCATATTTCTGCATAAATATATAAATATACATACACAGAGTTTTACATACTCAGTATTCTTTAATACTTTTTTATTTTACATTTATCAGTTAGTCATTTATGTTTTTATACATCTGTATTTTCCATTGGGTTAAAGGGTCCTTATGAATGGGAACTGATTTATTCCCATTGTGCCCCTGTTCTCTGCCCTCTCCCTGATCCAATGCCTCACAGACTCCCATACAGAGTAAGTGCTCCAAGATGTTGTTTGTGTTTTCTTAAATAGGATAGAATACACATTCATTTTATACACATATGCATTAATTAAGAAATGTGATATCTGAAGAACTTAAACCGTATATTATTGAACGATTGTTTTTCTGGGAAGGCAGAACAAATATTTAAAAATCTTATGACTTAAAAATAACCAAGTGAAATTTTCTTTGAAATGAATTCATCATTAAAAGCAGTTTAAAGTAAGAAATGGTGAGAATAATTATACCACTGCAAATTCTGTCTTTTGGACTATTTTGTGATTAATGCCTACTAAAATTATTCAAATGTAATCTGACAGATTTTTCAAAAAGCCATAATTAGAAATGAAAAAGGAGACAAGAGGTTTCATCAAATCTCTTTTCTTTGCCATCCAAACCAGTCTTACTCAATTTCCTTTCATGAATTCTGTTTCCCTAACATATTTTCAGTTCAGCCACATTTGGGATACAGACATGCAAAACTCTCATAGCATGCAAATGAAATTAGCAACCTGGCTGCTGAGCAAAATGCACCTTCTCTCTATTGCCTAGTAGGGACATACCCCTGGAGAGGGAAAGTGGCCTTTCCTGAGTATGTCTGCTTTAACTCCATTACCTACAATGCCTTGGGATATTCTTTCCATCAAGAACTTGGACATTGAATTTCAGAAGTCATCCTAACAGCTTAAATTGATCTCTAACTTCAACCAATTCCCATGCAAATTAGGCTTCCATAAACATGTAGCCTGACCAAAAGAAAAAGCTGCTGCAGAAATTCTAAAGACCTAAAGTATTTTTTTCATCACTTGTCACCCATGTTAAAGGAAAGTCATTTTTCCGTGAGCTTCTTCATGCCTGAGTTGCTGCCTCATGCAAGCTCTTTAGAAAAGTCCACAGTTGTTTCAATGTGGTTGTTGCTATTTTCACTGTGTAGTTCTTCATTCATTGTCATGGTTGGCCCTTAATACCAAGGTACGAGAAAGTATTACTGGAGGATAGCATGCTACTAGCATGAGGGCATGTAGACAGAAATGTGACTTTTTAAGATAATGCCAAAAAATGATGGTGCCTCTGTGCAAGAGAAAAGTGTTTTTCTGTTTCTTTCACTAATTATCTATATCAGAATCACTTGGGAGGGCTTGTTAAAAACACAGATTCCCAGGATCCATTCTTTGAATCCAAATTTCCAGAGACAAGACCATTCCATTTATCAAGCTCCACTTGACCATCACTGATTGGCCCAGGAGTAAGCCTATGACTCAAACAGAACTAATGAGAGTTCTTCCTTGGAATTTTAAATTTATGGCCACTGGATTGGGTGCTACATGAGGATCCGGAACTTTGTTTTGCTCTCTGATATATGTGTATCACCTTGAATAATGACGGTTACATAGTAGGAGCTAATTAAATTGAATTAGTGGAGTATGTTTCAGTTTCCCTTTGATGGAGAACATTGTGAATTGTGAGGCAGCCATATTCCCTTATGCTTAGAGGAATACAAACAGAATGAGACTATTCTAACAACACTCAAGTTCCTAGTTCCAGTTGTCTTTTCTGCCTAGCTATTTCCCTGTCATTCCCTTGGTTTTGTGAGCCAATAAATTGTCCAAATTTGCTTGACTTGAATTTCAAACTAAAACAGTTTAATAAGTATAGCTAAGATCTTATAATCTCTTATTTTTAAATTATTTTATTATATTTTTACCACACTTTAGCTTACAACCAACTTCTAAAATATATTTAAAATCCGAGATGCTAGAAAGTAGAGAAAACTTGCCTAAGGTCACATACTAGTGTATGGAAAAACCAGAAATAAATTTTTTATCCAATCTTCCTTCTTGGTGGAAAAGGATAAGTAAAACTTGGAGGAGATTGAGAACTTTGAGTTGTTTTTACCTGTAATGCTTTCCAATTAGCTTAGCGTTATAGCAAAACTGGTTCAGTGATGAGGGAGGGTTTCAGCCACTGGGCACTTGCAGAAATCTCATTGTACTAAAGACAGATTATCTGACACATTGTTGTCTACCCCAAATAAATGTATTGTCTGTCAATGGAAAGTAAAAGTAAGGGGAAGCACTGATGTTCACTTAATATTAACCACAAGGAAAAACTGGGTAGTGATGGCGGTGATTCAGAAGTGTTAGGAACAGGAAGAGTAGTACATTGTTGTTATATACATTGACTTTGATCCTGGATACATCTGGGCTCATATTTGGGAAGCAGTAATTTCAAAATTCTCAAAGACAGGAATAAACTCCTTGACAGTTACTTTGTAAGTGTGGGGATGAAACACTCAAACAAACTGGGAAGATTTTGCTTGCCCAGCAGCCCACAGCCTTTGCTTTGCCATCAACACCCTAATTTTCATTGGGGAATCACTTCTTTCCCACTCTCATAACATGTTCCCAGGCATAAGCATGTGACCAAAGTTTGGCCAACCTGATTGGTTCTGGAATGGGCATGTGACCAAAACTAGGCCAAACAGAGTCAAAATCTTGAAACACTCCTTTCCTTCATTTTATTTATTAAATTTAAGTTTTATTTTAAGTTCGAGGTACATGTGCAGGTTTGTTATATAGGTAAACACATGTCATGGGGGTTTGTTGTATAAATTATTTTGTCACCCAGGTATTAAGCCTTGTACCCATCAGTTATTTTTCCTGATCCTCTCCCTCCTCCCACTGTCCACCCTCCAATAGGCCCCAGTGTCTGTGGTTCCCTTTTATGTGTCCACAGAGAAACACTCTTTTTCTATTAAGATTGCTAAACTACAGAAAAAGCCTGCCTCAGAATGAATCCAACCTGGGGTGAGGGGAGGACAAGAAGGAGGAGGAGGAGGCAGGAGAAAGGGAGAAAAATTTCACATCATTATTTTAGTGCCTAGTGTAAGCCATGCCAGGATCTCTAGGTTTGAACCCATCAGTTCTCTTTTGGAGAAACTCAGGGCAAGTTGAGTTCTTGCCTAATAAAGAGGCAGCTGAAGAGTCCACTGCAGTTGCAGAGAGAATTTGCTGAAAGACAAAGATCCTCAAAACACAAAGGTGAGATGGAAGCAACTAACCAAATATGAATTGGAAGAATGGCATGAAGCCCAAAAATGGCATCAGAGAGGCAGAGAGAGTTTAGGATTATTAAGTAAACATGCAAAAGTAAGGCACAATTCCTTTCTTTTATTCTCTGAGAAAGAAGAGACACAAAGTTATAGGAGTATTGGTTGTTCCATAATAGTTGATAGAAGGAAGGCAAAACTACTCCATTTCTTTTATCTTTATTTTTTCATTGAAGAAAATTAATTTCAAACTGAAAAAGTTAGAACAATGAAAATCAGGAAAAAAGAGAAACCCTGGACACTTACAAAGATCAGAGGTTATATCAGTCTGAAAATAACTTTTGCTGATTTAAACAGAAAAGGAATTTATTAAAAGAAAATTGTGTAGCTCACTGAAACTCTGGGAGGGCTGGAAAGCTGGGCAGAGGCTGAGGGGCAGGAATATTGCTCTAAATCACGCCACATAAAAGCCTATTGAGGACTCAGTTGCCACCGTCACTATGTAACAGATGATCCAGTTTGTGTCAGAACTACCACAGTATGGGACACTTCATACTGCCACTAAGACCCTGTCTCTGCTTTCCTGGGAATTCGATTTTGAGACAACCGAACTTTCCACCCAAGGTGAATCTCCATTGTCACAGATTTTTGGCAGGGTTAGCTTCAATTCAAAGTCTGATAGTACTGACAAGAGCATCTGATTGACAGAATGTTGTCATGTACTCACATCCTAGCTGCAAGGAATGTTGTGAAAAATCTGAATGTGGCATTTTCAATTCTGTAAAAGGAAGTAAGATCTGACTTCCACTAAATCTCACAAAGTGAGAATTCCAAGAAATAATTGTCATGACAAAAGTCATAAAGCTTTCCCTCTATGTTTTCTTCTAGGAGTTTTAGCATTTCAGGTCTCACATTTAAGTCTTTATTCTATCTTGAGTTTATTTTTGTATATGATGCAAGACAAGGATCTGATCATTCTTTTGCATGTGACTCTACAATATTCCCACCACCTTAATTGAAGAGAGTATCATTTTTGCATTGTTTATTCTTCATAGTTGACCATATATGGGCAGGTTTATTTCTGGATTTCTAGTCTGTTTCATTGGTTTATATTCTGTCTTTATGCCAGTACCATACTTTTTTTTTTTTTTTTTTTTTTTTTTTACTGTAGCTTTATATTTTTAAATTAGGAAACAGGAAGCCTTTAGCTTTGTTCTGTTTTTCTGAAGAACAAAGAGAAATAATGTTCTTTCATGTGGCTACTCAGAGTTCTTGGTGGTTCCATATGAATTTTAGGATTTTTTTTCTATTTCTGCAAAAAGTATAAGGATTTTGATAGCAATTGCATTGAATTATAGATTGCTTTGAGTAACTGGACATTTTAAAAATATTTTTCCTATCCATGAACATGAGATGCCTTTCCATTTATTCATGGCTTCTTTAATTTATTTAATCAATGTTATATGTTGTCTTAGTCTGTTTTCTGTTGCTACAACAGAATACCTGGGTAATTTATAAAGTAAAGAGGTTTATTGAGCTCACAGTTCTAGAGGATGGGAGGTCCAAGATCAGGTGGTTGTATGTGGCCAACTTCTGGTGAAGGCTTTGTGTGTCATAACATGGCAGAGAATTGGAAAGGGAAGCAGGCACATACAAAGAGGTCATACACGAGAGGCAGCCTTACTTCATAACAACCTACTCTCATGGTAACGAATCCAGTCTCACAAGACCAAGAACTCACTCCTGTGAGAAAGCCATGACCTAATCACCTCTTAAAGTTACTACCTCCCAATACCATTACACTGGCAATTAAATTTCAACATGAATTTTCATGTAGACAAACTACATACAAACCATAGCATATAGTTTTCAGTGTACATGTCATTCACCTCTTTGGTTAAGTATTTCTAAGAATTTTATTGTTTTTTATACTATTATAAATGAGATTGTTTTCTTAATTTGTTTCAGAAAGTTCATTGTTAGTATATAAAAACATAACTAAATTTTGTATATTCATTATCTGCCACTTTACTATATTTATTCATTCTGATCATTTTCTTGTTACATCTTTAGGGCTTTCTTTGTTACATCTTTAGGGCTTTCTATATGTAAGATCATGTCGTCTGCAAATAGGGACAATTTAACTTCTTCCTTTCCAACTTGGGAGCCTTTTATTTCTGTCTTGCCTAATTGCTCTGATAAATATGTTGAATAGAAGTGGCAAGGGTGTGCATACTTGCTTGTTCCTGATCTTAGAGGAAAAGTTTCAGTTTTTCACCATTCAGTATGATGTTTGCTGTGGACTTTATTATGTTGAGGGAATTTCCTTATATTTTAGGTTTGTTGAATGTCTTTAATATAAAAAAATTGAATTTTTAAAAATAGTTTTTTGAATCTATTAAGACAATCATGTAATTTTTATCCTTTGTTCTGTTACTGTGTTACACTATTGTTTTGTATATGTTGAGCCATCCTTACATCCTAGGGACAAATATCACTTATTAATGGTATATAATCCATTCAATGTGTTAAATTCAGTTTGCTATTATTTTTTGAGGATTTTTGCATCTATATTCAAGAATATTGGCCTGCAGTTTTCTTTTCTTGTAGTGTCTTTTTTTGGCTTTCCTGTTAGATAATGCTGGCCTCATAAAATGAGTTTGGAAGTATTCCATCTTTTAAATTTTTTTGGAGGATTTCAAGAAAGATTGGCATTAATCTTTCCTTAGATGTTTGGTAGAATTCCCCAATGAAGCCATCTGGTTCTGAGCTTTACTTTGTTGGGAGGTTTTTATTTGTTGTTGTTGTTTTTGCTTTTTTGAAATGGAGTCTTGCTCTGTCACCCAGTCTTGAGTAGCGTGGCCTGATTTCGGCTCACTGCAACCTCTGCTTCCTGGGTTCAAGTGATTCTCCTGCCTCAGCCTCCCGAGTGGCTGGGATTACAGGCGCCCACCACCATGCCCAGCTAATTTTTGTATTTTTAGTAGAGACGAGGTTTCACCATGTTGGCCAGGCTGGTCTCAAAATCCTGACCTCAAGTGATCCACCTGCTTCGGCCTCCCAAAGTGCTGAGATTACAGGCATGAGCCACCACACCCAGCCTATTGGGAGGATTTTGATTACTGATTCAATGTGCTTACCAGTTATAAATCTGTTCTGGGAGCGACTTTTCTAGGAGTGGAAGGGCAATAGGCGGGGCACAGGCATGTCGGGGGAGGGGGGGCGCTCCGCAGGTGCCACCAGGTAAATCTTGGTCTCCTCGGATTGACATCACCTGGTGCATGCCTGATTAATCTGCACCTTCCCGGGCGTCAGCTGCATTCTCACACACATGGGAAGAGTTGGTGGTGAAGAAGAACCCGGAAGTGCACCATCCTGCCTCCGTTCGTCCAAACAATTCAGTTTTAGTAGGTTATATGTTTGTAAGGATTTATCCATTTCTTCCACGTTTTCCGATTTGTATATAATTATTCTCAGTAGTCTCTTATAATCCTTTTTATTTCCATGGCCCAGGTGCTAGCCTTGATGCGAGTATTTGCAGCAGCAGTGGTGGCAGTATGGCTTGGTGGGGGTGAGGAGCCCCCACTGAGACTGTGTGCATGTCCCTGCAGGTGGTGGTTTTAGCATGGAAGTAGGGGCATTGGTGGGTGCAGGACTGTGTATGCCCTCTGTGCACGTTCACACAGGCAGCAGTGGCCACTCAAGGCTGGGGGCTAGTTCAGTGATTTCCATGCTTAGTTTTGCTCTGGCGGCTCAGGCTCAGGGGCAGGGTGCTGACAGGAGGGTCCTGGAGGACTCTGTGCCCACCAATGTTCTGAAGACAATGGCGGTGTGGTGGGTGGGGAGTGAGGGTGAAGGGGTGCACTCACGCCAGCAGCAGTGACAAGGCACGGTGCAGGTGTACCGTTGTGCTGGTGGGGAAGGGAAGGTTAGGTCTGCCTGGGCATACACGCACCAGCATAGCAATGTGGAGGGTGGCCATCAGTGCAAACGAGCTGTTGTGTGTTTGTAGAGGCCACTCTGCTGGAGCACTCTGCCAGTCAGGTGTGGTTCAACAGCTATGATGTGGACCCCAAGTGGCACCTGGCAGCTGTGCTGCAAGCAGTTGTGGCCAGGTTGGGGCCCCACAAGAGGCCAGCAGACTGAGAGACACGATCAAAAAGTTACTTTTTATAGTGTCTTTCAGTTTTGATTTTTTAGTATCCTTCCTCCTTTCCAACTCCATCCTCTTCCACAAATATAGGTTTAGTATTAATTCTGTGATGCCTGGGGCATTAGGCACTCCAATAAGTAATCCTTTGAGTCCCACCAGAATTTGAGTTTGGTGATATGGTGTCCATTGTGTAGATGAGGATACATCCTCCGTGAAGTGCAAGGTCACATAACCAAATGTGAAAAAGTAGGTCTGTCTCTTGCTGAAAGGAACTGAACATTGACTGTGCTGCATGAAGCTCAAGGCTTCAGTGGACAACCTCAGAAACTAGTAACTCTGAGCCATAAGGCATGATATTGGCCTCTCAGAAGTCTGAATAATAGGTATGGGGATTTCCCAGATTTTAAAGGCATTAATGACTCATTTCTCTAGGATACTGATGTAAGTTCTTCAGTAGAAGACAAGTGGAAAATGAGTGTCTTTGTCTACAGACATAAGGTCTTAATAAAAGCAATCATGAAATTGACCTTGGTGGGGAGAGCACTGAAACAGGATTACATGGCCTGAGTGAAGTCCTAACAATAGAGAAGACTAGGTACAAAGACACAAGAAAGACATAAAGGTAAGAAAACGAATATTGACTGGAGTCTGCAATGCAGGAGCATGTGTGTGTATGTGTGTGCATGTGTGTGCATGTGTGTGTGAGGGTTTACGTACCTAGATAAGTTTAGCCTGGAGAATTAACAAGCCGTGCTTGTGTTTTACAAAAATACACTCAAGAAGAGACATGGGTTGGAAACTGTTGCAGAAATACAATAACAGATAGTGGTGGCATGAACCTATGTTCATGATGATGAATTTGAAGAGAAATTATAGGCCTTGGCTTAGAAAACAACATGAAAAAAGACTTGGTTCTTCAGGAACACAATGCCCACGGAAAATTTCACTAGAAACAGAATTGTCACATAGACAGATGTATATATCACTGCTTACTTGGATGAAATATATGCATATATGTCCATTTACAGATGGATTCTTTCATCTCTCAAAGAAAAAGTGCACTTCAGATCTACACTACAAATATATTTACCTACAAATTTACCTATACCAGACAGTTTTACCTGCTATGTTTGAAAGGTAAAGCAGTTGCTTAATTTATTATTTTAAACTTATGAATGCATTTTAAATTGCTATTAATGGAATGAAAATTATTTGAACTTGAACAGATATGTAAGGATATTTGATGTTGTTTGGTAGCTTTTCTCGTACAGATCTATTTTGCACATGAGATTTGCCAGGGAGTTGAAGCTACCTCCAATTCTGCACCTGTTTATATGATTTGGTAATAGTCTTTTGTAGTGAAGGTTTATGAACATGGTGAAACACATACATTCAATTGAGAGAGATGATAAAATGGCATAACTCAAGTTTCACCTATGATTTTGATAAATAGTTTTTAAACCGGTTTTGGGGGTTTGATGTAATCCCAAAGGGGATTACTCTTAAAAGGGGATTACTCTTAAAAAGTGTTAACATTAATTTGGCTATAGACTCCAGTTTTTGGTTAACAAAATAATTGTCATAATTATATCATTACAATTTCAATGTAAATAGAGTTATACAATTCTCCTTTTACTCAGCACATTTTGGTGTTTTTGTTTTTGTTGTTGTTGTTGTTTGTTTTTTGAGAAAGGGTCTTGCTCTGTCACCCAGACTGGAGTGCAGTGGCATGATCATGACTCACTAGAGTCTTAACATCCTGAGCTGAAGCGGTCCTCCCACCTCAGCCCTCTGGGTAGATGGGACTACAGGTGCGCACCACCATGCCTGGCTAATTTTTGTATTTTTTGTGGAGACCAGGTTTCAACCATGTTGCCCAGGCTCTTCTTGAACCCCTGGGCTCAAGCAATCTACCCACCTGGGCCTCTCAAAGTGGGGAGGGATTACGGGCATGAGCCAATGTGTCCAACCCCATTTCTCTTTTTAAGAATAATTCTAGGCCGGGCGTGGTGGCTCAAGCCTGTAATCCCAGCACTTTGGGAGGCCGAGACAGGCGGATCACAAGGTCAGGAGATCGAGACCATCCTGGCTAACATGGTGAAACCCCGTCTCTACTAAAATACAAAAAACTAGCCGGGCGAGATGGCGGGCGCCTGTAGTCCCAGCTACTCGGGAGGCTGAGGCAGGAGAATGGCGTGAACCCAGGAGACGGAGCTTGCAGTGAGCTGAGATCCGGCCACTGCACTTCAGCCTGGGCGACAGAGCGAGACTCCGTCTCAAATAAATAAAAACAGAAATAAAAGAATAATTCTTTTATTTCTGGTTTTATGTATTTTTACAAATAATTGACATGACAATGTAATATTCACAATGCTTCAAAAATGTGAAAAAAGTATATGTGAATATTAATCACATAATTGATAAAATATGTGAAATAATGAAGGCAAAGCAGGTCATTAAGGAATATTTATAAACATTAGGTATTGAATTTACAGATGTTGCCAAAGTTGTACATCCATGGGGCCAGTCATCATAAATTCTGATTGATGTTTAAAATGAGAAGAGCAAGAAATACCCAATTAAGTAGTAAATTGAAAACCATCTAATCTTCTTCCGATGCGTCTGTGACGTCTTCTTTGTACTTGTAAAGTCTCAATGCATGTTGAATAGGAGTCTTAACAGGGTCTTAAGCCCATCCCTTCCTGGCAGTCTTTCAATGATGCGACGCATTTCGTAATTCTTGCTTAGAATGAAATCCTTAAAGGCAATTGGTCTGTAAAGATCGTCAAGAATATTGGGTTCATCAGGCTTTTCAAGTAACAGCTTGGGGTCAATCAAAGGTTAATCACTTCTTACCTTTTCCCCCAACTTAGGTTTAAGGTACCATGCTCCATACCTCATCTTCACACGCTGTGCGGTGTAAGAATTCGGTGCTGTCTGGAGTTTCCTGTCCCAGTCTTTTTCCTGTGAGAAGAATTCGACCTCATCCATTTCATCTAGCTCTATTCTGTATTGCAGTGCTGAGGCCCATTCTTTTATCTTCTTAATCTGTTGGTCTTCATAGGTTGCTCTCCACTTGGAGGTAAAGTCAAACAGACTCCTGATGGATTCTTCATCAACTCCCATGTCTCAAGCCCACTTGAAGTCACACAGTTTTCTCGATGTGTCTATGTTGAAGAGAGTCAGAAACACACTCCATTGTGCTTGGTGTATCTTCCTGAAGCAGTTCTTTTAGATGGGATGCTCGAATCTTGGGAGACTCCAAGAATTGATGGGACGCTGGAGCTTTGGGAGGCTCCAGGGAGAGATGGGACACTCTAGTCTTGGGAGGCTCCGGGCAGAGACTGGACACCTGACCAGTCTTGGGATTCTCAGGGCAAAGATGGGATGCCCGAGTCTCTGGAAGCCGTAGGCAGAATTCCCTACAAGTGTATTTACCAGACTTGGTGGGTTCCTTGGTTTTCTTCTCCCGGCCCTCACAGTAAGCCCATGCCTTCTCCAGCTTCCTCTCAGGATCCAACGGTTTCAGCACCTGTAGTAGGAGATCTGGAGGCATATCTTCTCCCAGATTGGGGTACATGGCCAAGGGATGCTTAGCCATCAGCTGGGCTTCCTCTACGAACGCCTTCTGTGCTGGCTGGGCTGGCAAGAGCTTGGAAAACACGGCCACTTTCTTGAGCAGCTTTTTCTGCCTGCTTTTGGGGTCAGCTTGGGGACCTCTGTGAGAGATTTTGGGGAGTAAAAACTCATCACGGAGACAAATGAGCATATCTTCGGGAGACAGACAGCTGTAGCGGAAGTCGTCCATGCCCTCCTTCACAAATACCCAGTTCTAAATTTACAAGAAAATGTCAAACAACCCCATCAAAAAGTGGGCAAAGATATGAACAGACACTTCTCAAAAGAAGACATTTATGCAGCAACAGACACATGAAAAAATGATCATCATCACTTGCCATCAGAGAAATGCAAATCAAAACCACAATGAGATACCATCTCACACCAGTTAGAATGGCGATCATTAATAAGTCAGGAAACAATAGGGGCTGGGGAGGATGTGGAGAAACAGGAATGCTTTTACACTGTTGGTGGGACTGTAAACTAGTTCAACCATTGTGGAAGACAGTGTGGCAATTCCTCAAGGATCTAGAACTAGAAATACCATTTGACCCAGCCATCCCATTACTGGGCATGTACCCAAAGGATTATAAATCATGCTGCTCTAAAGACACATGCACACGTATTTTTTCTGGCACTATTCACAGTAGCAAAGACTTGGAACCTACCCAAATGTCAATCAATGACAGACTGGATTAAGAAAATGTGGCACATATACACCATGGAATACTATGCAGCCATAAAAAAGAATGAGCTCATGTCCTTTGTAGGGACATGGATGAAGCTAGAAACCATCATTCTCAGCAAACTTTCACAAGGACAGAAAACCAAACACTGTATATTCTCACTCATAGGTGGGAATTGAACAACGAGAACACTTGGACACAGGATGGGGAACATCATACACTGGAGCCTGTTGTGAGGAGGGGAGAGAGCGGAGGGATAGCATTAGGAGATATACCTAATGTAAATGACGAGTTAAGGGGTGCAGCACACCAACATGGCACATGTATACATATGTAACAAACCTCCACGACGTGCACATGTACCCTAGAACTTAAAGTATAAAAAACAAACAAAACAAAACAAAACAAAACAAAAACCAGTTCTGGGTGTCCATGGGCGGGAACCTCAGGCCTCTGTGCTTGCGCTTCGCGATACACTTGGAAGGCGGTTTGTCACAGTTCCAGGGCTTGGAGTCCATGCCCGGGGACCTCGGCCGGTCCCGCGGCCTCTGGCCCCCCATGGTGGCCCTCGCTGGGGTGCCACCTCTCCAGTTTCCGCGGTTCCTGATCCCTGCTGCTCTAGTTGCTAGGAGACCGCAAGCCACACGCAGGCCAGATTCTTCCTGGAAGCGGGGCAGCGCAGACACCACCTGTGCAGCCCGGATTCTCCAGGGAATGGTCAGCAATGGAGCGCCCAAGCCCCTGCTCATTCCATGGTGTGGTCCATAGGATGGACAGAGCGCAGTTTCTTTTTCCATTCGCCTTTGGATGGATATTTCAGTTGTTGCCCGTTTTGGACTATGATAAATATTCTATGAACATTTGTGTTCATGTCTTTACACGTACATATACTTCCATTTCTCTTGGATAAATTTAGCTAGGAGTCCAACGGTGGGATCATATCATAGGTGTATTTTTTTTTTTTTTTTTTTTT
>NC_045445.1:110668455-110729867 GCF_002776525.5 Piliocolobus tephrosceles | reverse complement strand
GTGGCCGGATCTCAGCTCACTGCAAGCTCCGCCTCCCGGGTTTACGCCATTCTCCTGCCTCAGCCTCCCGAGTAGCTGGGACTACAGGCGCCCGCCACCTCGCCCGGCTAGTTTTTCGTATTTTTTAGTAGAGATGGGGTTTCACCGTGTTAGCCAGGATGGTCTCGATCTCCCGACCTCGTGATCCGCCCATCTCGGCCTCCCAAAGTGCTGGGATTACAGGATTGAGCCACCGCGCCCGGCCGATTTTTAATGTTTTTAAGAAACGACCAAACTTTTACAAAGTATTTACACTATTTCATATTCCTTCTACTAGTGTAGGAGCATTGCAGTTTTTTTTCACCTATGATCCAACACTTGGTATGGTTAGTCATTTTAATTTTGGCTATTCTAATAGGTGTTTAGTGGAATCTCATTGTGGTGTTTATTTGCATTTCATAATGACTACTTGTATTGAACATCTGTATATTTGCTTATTTGCAATTTTTATCTCTACTTGGGTGAAGTTTCTGTACAATTTCTTTTCCATTTTTAAATTATGTTGCTGGATATCATATTTCGTTTTGAGAATCCTTGCTGTGTTCTGGATGAAAGTCAATTATCACATATATGATTTGCAAATTTTTCGCTTCATCCTTGGCTTTTCCCTTTCATTGTCTTAACAGTGATAAAGAGAAGTTTTTTAATTTGATGAAGTTCAACTTATCAATTTGTTCTTTTACGGATTGTGCTTCTTTTGATGTTTCTGTGAAAACTTTGCCTACCCAAAGTTCACAAAGTTTTTAAAATTTAAATCTGTTTAATTTTTTGTAAACAGCACACGATATAGATCAAAGTTTTTATTTGAAAAAACGTGTCTATTGCCTATGTATATATGATAAATTTCAGAACAATTTTTGTAAAGACTATCTTTTGTCTACTGAATTACCTTTGGAAATTTGTAGAATATAAGATGTCTCTGTTTTTTATGGGTCAATTTCTGGGCACTCTTTTCCAGATTTTTCTCTCACACAAATTTCACACTCTGTTGATTACTTTAGCTTTATAATAAATCTAGAAATTAGGCTGTATTAGTCCTTTAACAATGTTCTTTTACAAAGTTGGTTCTTCTAGGTCCTTTGAATTTCTATAAAAATTTAAAAATCTGTTTGTCAATGTCTAAAAAATCCTGTTGGGATTTTGATTAGGATTTGGTTGAACCTATAGATCAATTTGAGGATAATAGACATATTAACAATAGGAAGTCTTCTGACCACTGAAAAAGGTACATTTTTCCATTTGTTTGTGTGATTTTTAATTTTCTCAGGAATATTTTGTGTTTTTTTAGTGTATATGACTTTCACATTTTTTTCTCTCCAGAGTTTTCCTAAATATTGTTTTGGATACTGTAATATGTAGTATTGTTATTTAAATTGTAATTCCCAATTTCTTGTTGTTAGTATATACAAATATTGATTTTTGTATGTCCATCTTGTATCATACAACCTTGGTAAACTCACTCACTACTTTCAGGAGCATTTTTGTAGATTTCACTGAATTTTCTTTATATATGATAATGTCATCTGTGAATAAAGACAGTTTCTCTTCTTTCTTTCAAAATTGAATATGTTTATACCCCTCCAGTCCAGTTGCAATCCTTGATTTTCCTTTGAATCATATCAGTTAAATTTTTATCTCTCTTATGGTGTTTAAAATTATACTTATGAAAGAGATTTTAAAAAAATGTATAGACAAATTCAGCTTACATTATTCCTTTACCATATTATTTTCTCAGCACATAATAATTTTTTCCGTACATTCTTATCCATTTTAAAAAAGAAGGTTTTTTATTTCCCTTGTTAGGTGCAGCTGAACAATGTTTTCTACCATTACTAGCAGGTATACCCTAGTTCCTCCTTGTAAATGAGGCATGATCAATGCCTTTCTTGCCTTTGGCTCCTCCTCTGTAAAACAGACACAATGTATATTCTTAGATTTCTCATTAAATCAAAGAAATGGATTATGTGTAAATCAAGATAATCTATATAACATGATTTTGTATAGTGTCTGGCACAGAATAAGAATCCAGTATTGTTATTTTATATAGTATTACTACAATTTGAAAATAAAAATATTCTACATTCAGTGTGTCTAAATAAAGAAGCAGAAATCATACAGATCTATTTACATGTTACAAATATTTTCATTTATCAATTATAAGAATCTGTTAAACTCTCAACATATTTGGTAGATTTCACAATGCGTAGTTGGTAAGACCATTTTGATATGGATTTATTTTTAACTTTCTTACTTGGAAAAATTCCATGGAATGTATGTTAAATTCAAGAGCCAATACTTCAACAATTCTCTATAACAGTACTCTAACTAGCAAGCTCATATGAGTATTCACTTATCTAAAATGGGTGAGGGTTTGAATAAAACTTCTATATTTTAAGTAATTCCAGAGAAAAACACACAATGAAGCTCCTAAAGGTCAAAATTTTTCATGTGACTGTTCATTAAAACAGTTTTTGTACCTTACAGCCACTTCATTTTTTTCACTTTTCAAAGTAGAATGTTATACAAAAGACTCATATCCAGAATATATAAATAATTATTAAAATGTAACAATGAGACAACAAAGAACACAAAACAAAAATGTATAATACACAGTAGTTTCACATGTATAGAGATATATAGGTAAAGAAATAATTATAGTTGTGTGTACATATTGATTAATATACGTGCATTATAGCTCTGTCTGCTGAGAAACTGGAAAAAAATGGCACCGAAGTAGCCAAAAGTACATCCAGTGTCCAGATCTTGGTTTCTAAACGCCATTCTCCAAAATAACAAAAACAAAACAGAAATATCCTTGGAGAAAAGAGTAATTCTAGGCCTGGGGCAGTGAAAACACAAGATGAGCCTGGAGTATTACGTAATGCCAGAAAATAGGAAGTGCTCAGAAAACAAAAGAATAAAAGCAGATCAGGAGTCAAACTGAAAGAGCACTCAATGGCCAAAGTTACAACAATTTAAGCAACATGAAAATTAAAATTAAAAAATTATAACACAATATAAAATAAAATATCCATGAGTCCATAGTAATATAAATAATTGTACAAATAAATAAATGAAAAAAAGGTGCGAATCTGTCTTATGAAGAATTTCAAAAAATGTACATAGATACTCCTCCCTCCTGAGGTGGAATTTAAATGTCCTCCCCAGAGTGTGGGCTGGATTCTAAAAAATTAAATATGGAAAGGAAAAAATGGTAACATTTTAGTGGAGAAGCCTGGCAGTTCTCTCCTTAACCAAGTGATCAATGTTAATATCAGCAGTGAGAAGTCACGTTGGTATCATGTACTCCTCTGATAGGATGTGATGAGAAAGACACTTCACCTCTATAGTATACTTCTCTAAATTCCAGAATCCTAGTCTAATGAGGAGAAAACATCTAACAAACCCAAGTCCAGGGACATTCTACAAAATTCTCAAGTATTCCTCAAAATCATAAAGGTCATGGGAAATAAGGCTGAGAACCAGTCACAGACTTTAGATTAAAGAGACATGAAAACTAAATTCAATGTGGTAGGCTGAGTTGTATCCTGACACTGAAAAAGGACATGGGTATAAAAAATTTACAAATTTGAATAAAGTCTGAAGTTTAGTTAATAGTAATATGTCAATGTTAATTTTTTAGTTTAAATGCATGTACAATGTAACATATTAATTTTAGGGGAAGCTGAACAAAATGTGCATGAAAATGCTTTATACAGTCTTTGCAACTGGTTCATAAATCAAAAATTATTCTAAAATAAAAAGTTTCCATTTTAGACTATATATTGCATCATGACAAATTATCAGCAAATTACTATTAATCATACAAGAGAGAAAGCTGTAGCTTCTTTTAAATGCATACTTATGGCCCCTCTGTCCCCATACATAGTAAAACGTAAGTTTTTCGAAGTGGAGCCAGTCATCTACATTTTACACGGTCTCTAAATTATACACACCAATAGGTGAGAATTACTTTTCTAAAGCCCTGTGCCTTTTATAGGCCCCAAAGACTTTCAAAGAGTTTAAAAACCACAGTAGTTATGGTATTATCCAAAGTCACCAAATTTGGAGAAAATTAAATTTCAGCAAGTGCTATATGGGAAGGTAAAAATCAGAGAGTGGAGCCTGTGGACAAAATAATTCACTTAGATACATGTACATAACTAGTAGGCCCACAGGATAATGACATCATGATAGAAGAGTAAAGAAGATTCAAAGTTTGGTGAGTACCTGACTGGCAATGATAAAAAACTAGGAGTGAAAGCAACTTACTTGTGCAAACAGTCCTTCTTGGGTTAAAGAAAACTGACATCACTATAGAGTACAGAGAAATTACAACTGGCCTGTTCAATCAACAAGCAACAACCGCCTTAGTATGAAGTGTTACTCCAGAAATGAATAATGCAGCTGACAAGCAAAACCAACACCAACAAGCTAATAAATAAATGTTCAAGGAAGTCAAAATGCTCTGAGCAGAGTAGCATGTAATGAATAAGTATACAAGAAAATTAAAATAAACAATGAAAATCAATTGTGATGAAGTGCATTGGTTTAATGGAGTCGAAATAATCCCAGTTCTGACATCTTTGTGTGCCTCTGCCTGCTCTTCATTACCTATAACCTTTACTGCAGACTTAACTCAGGACACCATTTTCACCCTCCAGCAGACTCATGTTATCTGCAACCTTGTTGCCTCTTCCACCCACATGCGGCACCTGCCAGCCTTTCTCAGATACTCAATCATTTTCATTCTGATCCAACCCACTTTGGAATTCTTTTGCTTTTATTAGCTCTTGGTAAGTTTACTTTCTGGGATGGTTAATATTCTGTGTCAACTTGGCTAGGCTATGGTGCCCAATTATTCGGTCAAACAGTCTAGATGTTGCTGTGGAGGGATTTTTTAGATGTGATTTAATATTTTATACCAGTAGACTTTGAATAAATCAGATTTACCCTGCATAGGATGGGTGAGCATCATCCAATCAGTTGAAGGCCTTTAGGAAAAAGACAAAAGTTCCCCCCAAAAGACGGAATTTTCCCTCCAGACTGAAACACAGCAATCCGTTTGAGTTTCCAGCCATTAGAATCAAGACTGCAACATCAACTTTTGCCTGAATTTCTAACCCACAACCAGCTCTGCAGACTTTGGATTTGCCAACCCCCACAGTTGCATAAACCAATTCCTTAAAATCTCTTTACCTATCTATCTATCTATCTATCTATCTATCTATCTATCTATCTATCTATCTATCTGCAGGCATATATGTATTCTATTTCTATATATATAAATCTTATTTCCTATTATCCTATATATCCCCCTTTCTCTCTCTACACACACACACACACACACACACATATATACACACACACACACATATTTTCTTATCTTTCTGTAGAATCTTGGTTAATACACTATTCGTTTTTATCAGTTTTCTACCAGTAACAATGTACATATCTTGTCTTATAATGATATGCACTGCAGCAATTTTACCACTGCTACACCCACTGACAATTTTTCTCAGCAAGATATAAAATATAGTTAAGGAATAAGAAATAATATAGACTTAAAGATTTCCATTTTGTTTTTTGAATCACAAAGCATAGAAGAATTATTCCACACCTTGGCTGAATATCAGAATCACTTGTGGCCCATCTTAAAAGTATATGTGCCAAGGTTCTAACCCAAGCCTGCAGAATCAAAATTCCTCCCATTGATAATGATTCACAGCCAAGGGCTGAAATCCTTGGATACATAATAATTTGATCACAGTATCTCAGACAGGATATAGTCCAGCACTACTAATATTAATTAAGAACTTGAGGCAAAAAGAGAACAAATGACTTACACAAGTTCTCAAAAAGTAAGAATGAACCGTGTCAGGCTAATATTTTTCATATTTCTGGAAGATTTGTCCTATTTTCTGGTATAAATTCCAGAAAGATATGACAGTTATCTTGTCTCCTTATATGCATATTTGTCATCTGGTCCATTGTTCCAATTCACAAATATAAATATATTGCAATATTTAGAAAATAATCGAGCAGAGGCAGCTCTATTTTATAAGGTGGTTCAGGTACAAATGACACTCCCTAGTATATAGCTAGAGGACTTCACAAATGGCTAAAATCTTGGCAATTTTGTGTGTTGATAAAGTAATAAAACTTTGAGGACAGGTAAATGTTACTGTGCCATATCCTCTGATTTAATTAAAAAAGACTGCTCTCACTTTCCTATTGATGGAATTTCGTAGATGCATTTAACAAATTGTCATTACTCTTAGCTTATTTTCTAGTAGCAAGCAAAATAATTCCAGAATCACTTCATATCATGGATATGAATAATGTAGAATAATCAATAATCTCAGTTGTCCACGAGTGCTGATTTAATCTTATTCCTTGGCTTCTAATGCAAAATTTGCATCTTTTACAGAATTTCCAATTCACAGAGTACTGTATGCATACACACATAACCAGTTAAAAGCCATGTTCTCAGCTAATGTCCAACATTGGAAGAGCAGGCAAAAATACGCAATATTAGTATTATTTACAGACAGATTGTTACCTTTTTAACCTCAATTTTGAAATACAGGTTGTTGGCCAGGTGTGGTGCCTCAAACCTGTAATCCCAGCACTTTGGGAGGCTGAGGTGAGTGGATCATGAGGTCAGGAGTTCAAGACCAGCCTGGCCAAGATGGTGAAATCTCGTCTCTACTAAAAATACAAAAAAAAATTTAGCTGGGCGTTGTGGCGGGCGCCTGTAATCCCAGGGACTCGGGAGGCCGAGGCAGAGAAATGCTTGAACCCAGAAGGCAGAGGTTGCAGTGAGCAGAGATCACGCCACTGCACTCCAGCCTGGGTGATAGAGCAAGACTCCATCTCAAAAAAAAAAAAAAAAAGAAAAGAAAAAAGAAAAAAAGAAATACAGGTTGTTAATTTTATGTTAAAACCACAACTCTTAAGAATAACATATATGTATCTGTATACACATATATTTATGTATGTACACACGCATATATATTCATACCACAATTCACATAAAGGTCCAAAGTTTAGCTGAATTTAACATTAGTGATCAAAGCCTAATATGTATAGGCAAGTGTATGCATTCAATACACATGTGAACGCACCACAGTTTTCTAAGATATTATTGAACCTTTTACAAAATGTTAATTGAGTTGTGATTTTATAAAAATAGTTCTAGTATTATGTTATATTACTATCTGTGTGTTCATTTGACCTAACAGTACTCCTTACAAAGAAAAGAGTCTGAAGGATATTCTACATCATCCAGCTGTGAAACAGCTTTATGATGCCAAGTGTCCCATACAGAGTTTACGCCAATGAACTGGCTTAATTTAGAATGTAATCTAACCAATTATACTTAATAACATGGCTAGGACCATCAGCCCCATAGTCTAAAAACCAGTGCCTCTGGGAAAAAATGAAGTGGACTTCTGGTTTTGCATAGGATATTGTGATTGCTATTTCCGTTGCTCCCTTTACATTTATAACATATAAATAAGCTGAATATGATTTTTCATTTTGTAGCCACAATCTCTGTAGACAAACTGATCAACTGAAATATTTACATTGATTAGGTCAACATATTTATCAATGAATAATGATTTAGGAAGTTATTTTCAATGATTTAGGAAGTTATTTTCCTGATTTGGACAATTGTGCACCTGGATTCATTTACAAACTATTGTCTTTTTCTAAATGTTAGAGATGTTTGATGTGAGGAAGACAAACTTAAGGAGGGAGACCTACATGGAGGAAACTGTATTTTTCTCCACAGCATAATTCAGGAATACATTGGTTTAGAAGTCAAAGTGATGATTTGGAAGGAACTAAAAGCACCGATATTTGATAGAGACCTGGTGAACTAGGGAAGCGATTCTAGACTATTTTGGATGTGGAACAGATACTTCCAGTCATCATCGCAGTTTTTAGTCCTTGACAGTGACTTAAGGTCTCAGGAATGCTAAGCAATGTTACAATACCTGCAAATAGAACACAATCGTATGCCCCGCCAACAGCAGCTGCTCTCAGTGTTGCAGGACTTGTCCTTCGTTCAGCTAAAGACTAGCTCCTTGTCCATCCCACGGTCACGAAAATTCAGGCTTGCTGACGGTTTGAATGGTGAGTAAAGCAGAATCTTATTGGGTGAAAAGGGAAAAAGGGGGAAGAGGGACTTTCCACAAGTCCAGAGTTCCTGTCCGTGCACTTCCCACCTCATGCTGTTTAAATCCCAGGTTCTACACAGGAAGAGGTGGGGCCAGACTTCTCCCCGCTGCAAAGGGCGCGAACTCCTGTGTCTCCACCCCAGTGCGCAGGCTGGTTGGTGTTTTCCTGGGGGACTCCCTCCCACCTGGCTGTCTCATTCCCCTCTCTGAAGAAGTACATCTAACTGCTGTTAGAATAAGGATAAGGACGAAGACCGATCTTAACTGCTTCCTGCTGACAGGGGGCGCTGTTTTGGGGAAACGGCAGTCAGATCGCCCTCAGAGGCCTATCTAAGGGTTCCCAGCAGAAGGGGCCATCGTCAGAGGCTCTGGTTGTATGACAGTTTGGAGTTTCATGGCCTGAAGGTAAGAACAGACAAACTGGGTTATTAGAAAACATGTATCGGCCAGGCGCGGTGGCTCACGCCTGTAATCCAGCACTTTGGGAGGCTGAGGCGGGTGGATCACAAGGTCAGGAGTTCAAGACCAGTCTGGCCAACATAGTGAAACCCCGTCTCAACCAAAAATACAAAAAATTAGCCGGGTGGTGTGCCTGTAATCCCAGCTATTCAGGAGGGTGAGTCAGGAAAATCACATGAACCCCGGAGGCGGAGGTTGCAGTGAGCTGAGATTGTACCATCCCACTCCAGCCTGGGCAACAGTGTGAGACTCCTCCTCGAAAAAAAAAAAAAAAAAAAAGGAGAGCATGTATCAAAACGAAACAAGGGGAAGGGTAAGGATAGCTCAAAACTTATAAAGCCCTTTTACCAGTTTGCATGGGGACAGGGAAGCCAAATGCCCGGCTGGTAAAAAACTTCACCCTTTTGCCAGTATGTTGGACTTCTCGGTTCCCCCTCCCCTGAGCCCAACCCCAAGCCAATCAGTTTAGAGTTTAGGAAATTAACTCTTTCCAGTTTGGAGGATGCATCTGAGGGAAGTGTTCCATAGTACGGGGACACAATTACCTATCAGTGAAGAGAGGACAGAGGAGGAGAGAAGAAAAAAAAAGGTATTTTTTTTCAAAGGAGTCCCAGGGGTCCAGGATGCATTCGAAAGGGGTGCAGACTGAAGATGAATGGCTACCCATATAGAAAGAGGGGAGCAGGCATCCCTGGTTCTCTTCTCTGCCTAACAGATACCCGTGGTACCTGAATGAGAGAGGGAAGAGCGTCCTCTTTCCCTCTTCTGTCCTTGTATCCCCAAGACCTGTCAACCATGGCAGATGTGGCCATGAGTGTAAAAGCGACTTGCACCCATGAAGCAGGGGGTCGAACGGGTGGGAATCATCCACTCCTTCCCACGTGTGCCCTATCTTCCCTGCTGTCAGTAGCCTTCAATTCCCTAGACCTCATTTATGCCATGGATACTAATGTGGCCTTTATCCATGAGACAGGAAGCTTGGGCTTGGCTTAATCAGCAGGAATCAGCCACACTCACATGCACTATGCCTTTTAACCTCTGTTGTCATCTGCCTCTGGATCCCTTAGATCCAGTTTTCTTTCCTAGGGCTTTGACTCAAAGCTTGGAATTAGTTTGGGATAAAAATGTATCTCATGGGGGTGTTGCACGGACTCCTTATCATAAGCTGAATGCTAAGGTGAAACTGTGGAACTGAGTCCTCCTCCAACAAGGGAGAGAGAAAAGGATGTCCTGTGATACACCCAAACACCTGGTGGCTATAGTTAATGCTTGTTAGGATTTGGGTGCATGGTGCTTGTCTTTTGTTAGCTGGCTTGTTCTTGCTTTCCCAAAAGGAAATCTCTGAGTGATGAACATCCTATTGACTCCAATCCCCTGGCAGGATTTGCAGGATAATTGCTCGGAATTAGAATACTGATCCAGATTTTTACATTATCCATCCCTCTTGTTCTTTCTGAGCTGCAGCCAGAGATTGCTGGTTGGTTCACAGGAACAAGCAGGGTTAGTCTAAAAGGCAAGTGAAAACTTAAAAACTAGTGAGTTTAGAATTTAATGACAAATGTATGATAAGTTTTGGAACATAATTTCTGTCTCTCCAGTCCTCATGCTTGTTAAAAAAAAGCAAATCATCATAGGACTGGTGGTTTTTAAAACAGACCTTAGTCTTATGCTTGGCCTGATTATTTGCAGAAAGTGCAGCAAGAATAATTCTTTCTACACAGGCCTTTTGGATTGGCTTTGATGGAGCTCTGTTCCCCAAGGGATCTCAGATAAGACCTTTTAAAGCTGAGTCCAGCCATGGGTTTATCCTCAAATACCTCTGAGATCTGGTATATAATTGTTCACAGTAGTCTCTTATAATCCTTTTTTTCCATGGCATCAGTTGTAACACCATCTCATCGTTTTCTGATTTTATTTATTTGAATCTTGTGTCTTTTTACACTTAGTCTAGTTAAAGGTTTGCCAATTTTCTTGATCTTTTAAAAACACCAAATCTTTTTTCATTGATATTTTCTATTGTTTTTATTCTCTATTTTATATATTCCTGGTCTATGTTATTTCCTTCTTTATGCTAACTTTGGGCTTAGTTTGTCCTTCTTTTTCTAATCCCTTTAGGTGTAGAGTGATATTTTTTATTTGAGATATTTCTTCATTTTTAATGCAGGCATGTATTGTTATCAACTTATCTCTATTAACTCAAGTTTATCCTAAAGCTGCCTCCTTATATATTTTAAGTTCAGCCTAAAGGTTTCTCTGTACATCATAAAGTATAACCTAAATGGAGTTGTGTACAGACTGTAGCCTACTTTTCTGCTGATCACCAAGTTTTGTCCAGTCAAACCTGGCCAACTGTTCAAATCATGTTCAAATAAGGCAAACTATGAGCTGTAACCAATCTGATTGTTTCTGTACCTCACTTCGGTTTTCTGTATGTCACTTTCCTTTCTCTGTCCATAAATCTTCTTCTACCACCTGGCTGTGCTGGAGTCTCTGAACCTACTCTGGCTCAGGAGACTGCCCAATTTGCAAATCGTTCTTTGCTCAATTAAACTCTTTTAAATTTAATTCAGCTCTAGTTTTTCTTTTAGCATCTCTTAGTATTGCTTTTGCTGCATCCTGTAAGTTTTGGTACGTTGTGTTTTCATTTTTATAGTATTTGGTATGAAATATCTTTTCTCCATCCTTTCACTTTCAGCCTATGTGGGTCTTTAAATATAAAGTAGGTCTCTTGTAGAAAGCATATAGTTGAATCTTATTTTGTTTAAATATTTTTATTCATTAATATATTTTATAGTTATAGTTATTTTTATACTTTGTTACTTCTGTCTTCCAATTAAAAGTGATTTGTGCACCACCAATACAGTATTATAATATTCTGTATTTATCCATATTCACCTGTACCAGACAGCTTTATACTTTTATATGCTTTCATTTTGCTGCTTGGCATTTTTTATTTCAACTTTAATGACTCCATTTAGCGTTTCTTGTAAGGCAGGTATAGTGGGGATGAACTCTCTCAGCTTTTGTTTATTTTGGAATGTCTTTAGCTCTCCTCCATTTTTGAAGAAACATTTTGTTAAGTATAGTATTTTGGTTGGCAAGGTTTGTTTTGTCTTTTTTTTCCCCATTCAGCACTTTGTACATATATTATCCCACTCCTTCTGGTCAGCAAGGTTTCTACTGAGAAATCCTCTGAGTCTTATTGAGGTTCACTTATGTGGGACAAATCGCTTTTCTCTTGCTTTAAAAATTCTCTGTCTTTGACATTGACAATTTAATTATAATGTATCTTACATGGATTTCTTTGTATTCATCTTTTTTGGGATCCATTCGCTTCTAGAATCTAGATGTCTTTTTTTCTTCCCCAGATTTGGGAAGTTTGGGGCAATTAATTTTTAAATAAACTGGTTTTTTTTCTCTTTCTCTTTCCCCTCTGCAACTTCCATAATGCATACAGTGGTCTGTTTGATAGTGCCCCACAAGACCCTTAGATATTGTTCATTCTTTTTCATTCATTTTTCTTTTTGTTCCTCCTAATGCATAATTTTAGATTACCCATTTTTGAGTGCAATGATTCTTTTTTTCTGCCTGATCAAGTCAGCTGTTGAGCTCTTCTAGTGACTTTTTTCTATCATTGTAGTTATTGCATTCTTTAGCTCCAAAAATTTCTGCTTCATTCTTTTTTTTTTTTAATTCTCTGTACTTTGAAATGTCATTTTGTTCATGCATCATTTTCCTGAGCTCATTAAAAATCTTCATGACAGGTATTTTGAATTCACTTTTAGGTAATTCATATCTCTCTGTTTCTTTAAGGTCAATTTCTGGAGATTTAGTTTGTTCTTTTTTTTTTATTTCATTGGGCCATTTTTCCTTGTGTCTTGTACTTTTTGTGATTTTGTGTTGGTATCTGGGTATTTGAAAAATCAGCCACCTCTCCCAGTCTTTAAGGATTAGCTTTATACATGGAAAGATCTTAACCAATAAGCCTGGCTAGAGATTCTGGGGGCCTCTCAAGTCTTTTCTTTGAATGTGTCTTCTCCAGACATGTGTGCAGATTCCTAATTAGAGGGATTTGCCAGTTTCTTGTTTTGAGGAGCTTGTAATCTCTTGCTCCTTCTGTGTCTTTTTGTCTCACCATGGGTCATCTGAAGCAGAAACATGACCATACAGCCTAGTCCTTTTTTACTTTTTAGTGGAACCCCAGGTATCTAAAGTATGCTGGGTTCTGTCAGCTCCCTACATCAAGCTGGACAGAAACCAGTACCTCAGGCAGCCCCATGAAAAACCAGATGTTTATTTATTTATTTAGTTTTTATTATACTTTAAGTTCTAGGGTACATGTGCATAACGTGCAGGTTTGTTACATATGTATACTTGTGCCATGTTGGTGTGCTGCACCCATCAACTCGTCAGCACTCATCAATTCATCATTCATATCATGTATAACTCCCAATGCAATCCCTCCCCCCTCCCCCCTCCCCATGATAGGCCCCAGTGTGTGATGTTCCCCTTCCCGAGTCCAAGTGATCTCATTGTTCAGTTCCCACCTATGAGTGAGAACATGCGGTGTTTGGAAAAACCAGATGTTGAACACATGCTCTACTGTTCTATTTCTCCCTGAAGAAGAAACTGCCAACCTCTATTGACCTCTGTCTGCTGTACCATGAGTCCTGGGTAGCAGCAGCACGATGCACAGCTCTCTTTTGTTATCAGGGCCCCCAGGTATCAAGAATGTGCCTGCTCCTGTTAGTGCTCCCAGACAGGTGGGCAAAAGCCGGTTCCTCATTCAGC
Organism: Piliocolobus tephrosceles; assembly: GCF_002776525.5. NCBI lineage: Eukaryota > Metazoa > Chordata > Mammalia > Primates > Cercopithecidae > Piliocolobus > Piliocolobus tephrosceles. The sequence goes on along the minus strand of NC_045445.1, from coordinate 110,716,392 downwards.
CCCTGGAAAGTAAAAACATTGGAAGTACAGCTCAGTCTTTTAGTTCCCTTTCCAGAAACTAGAAGCTAGAAACTAGAAGCTGGGAGTTTTCTCCCAAGCATATGGCACTCTATTGGGGGAGAGATGATAGCATGAGTGCCATGAATTTTCATATAGGCCTGGATGTGACTGGCTTTGTACCTGTCTGGCATGCAGGAGCCCCTTAACTAGTGTTTGGATTTCTCACAGAAGGAGTTAGTCCATGTTTTATTGCCAAATCTGTCTCCATGGGAGGAAGGAGGATCTAATGCTTCCCATTTTGCCATTTTATGATGTCACTCTCTGTACCTTGGGCTTTTTTAATAGGAGAGAGAAATAAACTTCTATTGCGCTTACAAATTTTTTGCATTTTTATTTTTGATGCAGTTAAATCTAATCCTAATGGATACAAAGAGATCCATGCTTTGAGTAGTAGATAATATGAACTTTAAAACTTTACAAATCTAGGAGTATATAAATCTAAGATTCAGCACATTTTTTTCTCCCAAATATGTTATGTAAAAGAGGAACTTTAAAATAATAATGAGAATATATACAAATATAATTCCCAGGAAAGAAAATCCTCCTCTTTATTTTTCGTTTTACCCATAGGAAAATAATGGGTCTCATGCTGTTTTGGTTAATTGGGAAAAACAGAGGAAATGTCTGGATAGTAACCTGTTAGCTAGCCTCACACTCCACATCTCTCTTTTTTGGGTTGTGTACTTAGCCTGTATCAGAAACAAGAATCAGCTTGTATTAAATAAATGGTCTCACTTTATTTATATTTAATCATTTGGATTATATCTAATCATTTGGGAAATGAAATAAAACCATTAGAAGAGATAATAGACCTCAGTTTTAAAAATAAATATTGAGACAAAATAAATTTATTTACTCTTCCATGACATTTTTCTGGAAGCAGGAGCCTATTAGACTGTTACGATGTTCTATTCCATTGACTTATCTCCAGGTTCCCTTTTTTAAAAGACTCGATCTTTTGAATGCCTTTACAATCACCATTTATATGTACTGACCTACTTACCACTTCTGCATCACTAGTACTCTGATGTTTGAATTCAAATTTTGTGTGTCTCATGCAAAACTCAAAATCTAACTGTGCAGTTTCTTGACCAAAAAAGGTGCGGGGGAGTGCTGAATGTCACTATCTAAATAAAAACCAATTTTACTGAGTAGTGGTGGCCTGGAGATTGAGTTATGTGGAGGTTCTAATTGTGAATTTCAAGTAAATATGAGTAAGCCACCCATTTGGATGACACACAGAAATATACTATTAATAATTTTCTGGAACATCTTAATTGAAAGAGAAAATATAATTAGAAACTGAATTCAGTCATTTTGTTTTTAAACTAAGTTTGGTTTGTATACTTTCTAGCCAAAAATAAAGCAAATTTCTTGTTCAGTCTTTCCAGAAGCAGCTCAAATAACTAAATATCCAAGGACACCTTGCAGAGGTTTTTTCCCCCAAAGCTGTGAGAGCTTGGTAAAGATAAACTATGGGAAACTTCTGTGGAACTTAAAAGATTGAAAACAACTAAGAGTCCCCCTTCAGATGTTGTCTGCTTATCCTCTCTTTGCAGATCTGCTCACCCACATAGCTTTCTGTCACATGCTTTTGCTTTCCTGTTTACTCTTACTGCCACAGAACCAGATAGCCTTGAAAAGATTAACTTTATTCTGTCTCATGCATCAGCAACAGAATTTGTCAACTTGAATCTTTATTACCAGTGATCACATAAAAGCTGAAAAACACAACGTGATTTCTTTTTTCACCTTAGAAGTTGAATTTGTCACCCTAAAAAAAATAGCTAGGCTTGTAAACGGAACACATTTTATTTAGGAATCATTGAGAAAGAATAAGCAAAACAAACAAACAAACTAAAAACCTATGACTCTTTTCTAAGGAGAACCAACTTAGAAAAAGAGGAGGATGCAAGAGGTTAGGCGGCAAGCAGGCAGTGATAATCCACTTCTCAAAGCAACTCCACACAGAATAATAATGATTTTGGACAAATGCTGACATTTATTCAGAGCTAGACATCAAGTTAAACCCTTTATAGGCATTATCCTAACCGTGCTTTGAGAAAGATTCCATTGTCTTTAGCAATTTAGAGATGAGAGAACCAAGGCTTAGAAAGGTTAAATAACTTTCCCGAGGTCATACAGTGAGGTTTGGTGGAGCAGGAATTTGACATCAAGTCTCATTTCAACACCTCCACTCGTTCATTGCTCACAGGCTCATAGAATTCTTTGTTGTCAACAATCCTCTCAAATGTGACTTCAGCAAATATTTTTCATGCTCCTGTCCATGCCTACCTAGCTTCTCTAATGGAATCACAGCAAACTACTTCAAATGGACAAAAAAACCCTGAATTATTCCAGGTCTCCTTCTTTTGCAAGTGACATACCCCCATTTAAGTAAAAGAAGGAATGTACTGGGTTCCATAGTTGAAGACTCTTTCAGGTAAGGCCAGATGCAGGCATTTTAATAATGTCATGGGTCACACTTTTTGTCATACTTTTTTTCTTTTTTTATTATAATTTTTGTTTTATTGGTTTATTATTTTATTTTTCTTTTTTATTCTAAGACATCTTGTTATAGCATGTCATACTTTTTTTATTACTCAGTTCTGCTTTCCTGTGTGTGGTTTTATCCTCAGCGTGCTTTCTCCTTGCAGTCATAAGAGGGCCAGCAGTAGCTGTAGGCAATCTTAGCTTTCCCAATGGTTTTAGCCAAGAAAGCTCAGGATTGTTTCTCCTTGGGCAGACCTGGGATATATGCTCCCCCTTGGGGACATGGAATGGTGTAGCTTCTTTTAAATCACATGTTCTAGGAATGGTGAATGGTGGTTTCTCCAAATAAACTCAAGATGTTGCTGATAGTAGAAGGCCATTAAAGCTGGGTGGTCAAGCTTCCTCATTCTGAAGTCTAGCTACATGCCTTAATCCGTACTATCCCTATATTAACCAATTTCCAAAGCTCACCTCTATCAACCTCCTTTAATCAGTTGTACTGAATTTTTAAACTTCAGGACATATTGTTAACATTTTATTGCCTTATTGTTTCTCTTTTTACATCATGAGACTGTAAAGCCACACTCAGGTTTTAAAACTGAATTAGCTATTTTCCTACTTCTTTATGTCGCATATCTATTCCACTGCATGTATTCTTTGGCATGGTGGATAGTACTTTTATTGGTCCAATTGTCCAGAGAAGAAACCAGCCATAATCTTTGACTTTTATCCTCCTTTACTTCCCCAGCCCGTTGCTCATAAAACCCTGTAAACCTGCTCGCTTCAGATCTCTTGACTTCTTCCAAGTCTTGCCACCCTTCCTGCTATTGCCCTAGTTCAGATTTCCTCATTTCTTAATTATTCTACTTACCACTCTGACATATCAGCCTCCTTTCAAATATGTTCTCTAATTTTCAAGAAAACTGATCTTTCTAAAGCACAGATGTGATCCCATGACTCTCCTTTTAACAACCTTTCAGCGATTCCCTGTTGTATGATTTCCATGGACCTTGGTTTCCTTATTGTTAAAGGAAAGGCATAAAGAGATGATCTCTTGGAGATGATCTCCAGCTCCATGATTCTGTTAATCCTTGCCATCCTAAAGCAGTTAGCTCTGTTTAATCATTTGGTAATTGGTTTGTCTACCTTTTGGATTATGGACCCCGTGTTTTTCTGGTTATCGCCTCTTACTGTATCTCATGAGAATGTTGGGTCAAGTCCTGTTGAGCAGTCATCTCATATTGAGAACAGCTCGCTAAGCGTGACCATGGCCATTCCAGACTCAAAATCTTTATGAATTATTTGGAACATATCTGCTCTTTAAATACCACCATTTGCATTCATGCAAATGTCTAAAAATTGTATACGAGAATTACTTCTACTTTATGTTGTTGACATTGGAACTTCTTACAATAAGGAGAACTGTGAAAGTACAAGTGAAAAATATTAGTGTACCATAAGACAAAAAGTGAAGGGGTAGCCTGCCCCTCCACACCTGTGGGTGCTTCTCGTTAGGTGGGACGAGAGACTTGAGAAAAGGAAATAATACACAGAGACGAAGTATAGAGAAAGAAAAGCGGGACCCAGGGGACCAGTGCTGTGTTTTCAGAGGACCCACACTGGCACCGGCCTCTGAGTTCCCTTAGTATTTATTGATAATTATCTTTACCATCTAAACGATAGGGGAGTAGCTAGAAAATAGGATCATTGTAGGGAGGAAATCAGCAGTAAGACATAAGAACAAAAATCCTTGTAACATGAATAAGTTTAAAGGAAAATGCTGTGCCTTGAGATGCATATGCAAACATCTCCATAAACCTTTTAGCAGTATTGCTCCAGCAAGCCCCACCTTATTCCTAAAGGCGGTTTCTCCTTACTCAGTAAACAAGGCACACAATGGGTTTTACACCGAGATGTTCCATTGCCCAGGGATGGGCAGGATTTTTAACCATCAAGCCTCTTTCAGGTACTTGTTTAACAAAGACACATCCTGCACAGCCCAATATCCTTTTAACCTTAAATCACCTTCGCACATGTCTCTTGCAAGGACAAAGTTGGGGGTAGGGTCACAGATTAACAGCATTTCAAATACAGAACTAAATGGAGTCTCTTATGTCTACTTCCTTCTATATAGACACAGTAACAGGCTGATCTCTTTCTTTTCCCCACAAAAAAAGCAGATGTGTTTTTTTGTAATGTGATAATGCATTATCAACACTAGGCTATCGTTAGGTTATTTAATAGCCATTGAACTATACCACTATAGGAATTTAAAATCACTCTTTTCCTCCTATCCTTCTGAATGCTGGTGAAAATCTTAGAAATGACCACATGTAGGAAGCTGTTAAACGTTTCCAGTTAAATAATTCACTCTACCTAAAGGAACACATACATCCCCACTTGCCAATTTAATGTACCTTACACAGATGCATTAGTTTACAAGGGAGAAATATCTATTTTAGCAGTGTCCCATACAGCAATGTTTTATTATAAGTCATTCAAATCACTCATCCACACACACACATTGTAATACCCAAAGGTATAATTGACATATACTTTCTTCATATCCAGTAAGCTCAGGTGTGGGCCATTGCTCGTTCTCGGCCGATGTGACCTAATCAAACTTGGCTGCCCCTCCTTCAGGTGGAGTGGTGAGTGCAAATTTGCTTGCTTATTTCAGATGGCTTTTAATTCTGGGATTACACGTGTACTGGTGATCATGATTAGCCTATAATGGCTAACAAAGTGCCCTAAATTGATAAAATTGGAAGTAGAGGGAAAAAAAGACAATAAAGAGAATCAAATCCTATGTTAGAATGCGCATTTCTGTGGCTGCTTTTGGCAGAGGTGTATAATCAAGCAACTGGTCAGGAAATTATTCTAGTGGACTAATGAGATTAAAATAAATAATGCTGCATGCAAATTAAGTATAAGACAATTAGCGATGGGGCTTCAAAGAACCCTAATACTTCACCCTATCCTGTATTCATACCCGTTGTCATGCAACTTTGACATTCAACAAAAACACCTTATATTTCCTCATGTGATTTGCCAATAGACTAAGGCAGAAAAGAGTGTGCAGTCCTGAGACTAGACCCTCAGAAGTCTTGCATGTCTCTGCTTTTGCTTTAGCCCCTCTGCCATTGCCATGCAAGCACTCTGGGGTTGGCCAGCTAAAAGACAGCAAAACTCAGCCATGGATGGATAGAAAATTTTGACATTATGAAGAGCGTCACAGACATCAATAAATATCAACTGAGCACATATCATGTGTCAGGCATTGATCTAGATGCTGAGCATAGAAGAGGAAACAACACAGACAAAAATTCCTGTTCTTCTGGGGGTTAAATTTTAGTGGAGAGAGATAGATGGGAAACAAAATAAATAAGTAAAATATATAGTCGTTAGATACTCATGGTTGGTGGAAGGGTAATGACTTTAAAATAATAAGTTGGAGACAACCTCATTGAGAGAGAGGTGAAGAGGCAAGCCATGAGGTAACTTTTTGAAGAGGATTTCAAGGAGAGAAAACTGCAAAGCAAAGAGCAGAATTAGGGAAAATTTCCAATTATGTTGTTAATCTAATAAAGTAGGGATGAGTCTCCACAGAGGATATGCTGTAAGGAATGAACAAAGCACTATTCAGTTATCTCAAGCATTTCTAGGATGCACCCTTTGAGCAAAACTTTGGAAAATCTTTTGAAAGCATTTCTAGGATGCATTACCCACAAAATGTATTAAACCTTAATTGGTAAGGTTTGACAGTTACACAATTACTGATTTTTTTCATATTCACCCATAGAGAGCAATAATTTGCATAAGAGAAACCCTGATTTTAATACTCTCTTTTCTGGATAGTTTTGCATAATTTTTATGCGATTTCCTTGATGAACCCACTAATACTCTCTTCCATCCATAGTTTTGCATAATCTGCATAATAAGGACATACTGAAGAAGAACTGGGAACTGAGCAATTCAGCAAGATCACAGAAACATGTGTTGGGAGCTGCCTGTCAGCAAATGCTCCTAGAAATTCTGTGACTATCAGGACAAATCTTGCAGATAATGGTAAAATAAATGGCCTTGGCAAGATTTTGTATAGCCTGCATATTTCTTGTGGGGTCATCACTATTTTTAAAGAATCCAATTGGAATTGTTATTTCAGAACACATCTTTTTGGGTGGCTGCATACTTCTCTGTCTTCCAGATTTCTCTAAAATATTTATCTTCCTAACTGCTCATTGCCCTGTTGAGTGTAGACTGTTGATTAGAGGGGACTTCCATAGCATTGGATTATGGGAAGCTAGCAGGACATTCCAGTTACCTTGCTCCATAACACATTATCCTAAAACTTAAAGGCTTATAACAACTATATTTTTGTTTGTAATTTTTTGGGTCAGGAATTCTGGAAGAGTTTAGGATGGTGGTAATCTGAAGGCTTGACTGGACTGGATATATCCAAAGTGGTTCACTCACATAGCTGTCAGTTGATGCTGTCCTCGGCCTGTCAATCCAAGCACTTCCAAGTGACCTCTTCATGTTGTCTGGGCTTCCTCCGGATAAGGCAGCTTCAGGACAGTCAGATTCTTACAAGGTAGCCCAAGGCTCCAAATGTGAGTGCTGCAACCTTTAAGATGGAAGCTGCATTACTTTTTATAATTTAGCTTTGGATGCCATACCGTGTTATTTCCATCACATTCTATTTGTTACAAATGAGATATCAGCCCACCCAGAGTTCAGAAGAGGTTACATGTACCTCCCTCCTGATGAGAGGAATGTCAAGGTCACATGGATTGTAGAGGAATGTGTGGCCTAGGAGATATTGTTGTGGCCATATTGGAAAAATATAAGCTGCTGCACAGGGTTAGTTAGCAAAAGTAGACTGTGTGAAGGCCCTGAATTCAAGATAAAGTATAGAGGTCACCATATCTTGTAGAGAAACAGACAAGAGCAGAAACTGCAGAATGTTTACATTCTTGTGCTCACAAGAGCAAAAGGGTCCAAGAATATAGGAGGAGTTTAGACATGTCAGGTTAAGGTTTGAAAAAAGGCCTCACTCTGTATTCTATACTTCAGGGTACCTTAAGTCTCTCATGGTACTCTCATGGTAATTCATTCATTATTTCATAAACGTTTAGTAAATATCTAATACATGTAGTGGTGATAGTAGTAGTAGTAGTTGTAGTATAGTCAGAGAGTATTCTAGGCTCTTGCATATCAGTAAATAAATGCAAGAAAAAGCCCTACCCTCACGGAGAGTATATTCCAGTGGAGTAATGGTATTACAATAAATAACGCTGCATGCAAATTAAGTATAGGACAATTGGGGTGGGATTTCAAAGAACCCTAACACTTCACCCTACGTTATGTCCATACCCTTTGTCATACAACTTTGAAGTTCAACAAAAACACCTTATATTTCCTCATGTGATTTGCCAATAGACTAAGGCAGAAAAGAGTGTGTGGTCCTGAGACTAGACTCTCAGAAGTCTTGCATGTCTCTGCTTTTGCTTTAGCCCCTCTGCCATTGCCATGCAAGCATGCTAGGGTTGGTCAGCTAAAAGACAAGAGACATATGGGCTACAGACCAGTCACTTCAGTCTCCCCAAGCAAGATCCAACCCACCTCCAGACACCTGAATGAGCCCAGCCAAGATCCCAGATGCATGAACAGTAAACTTACTGTCATATGCTATAAGATTTTGTGATTGCTTTTTATACAGCATTTTGGGGCAATGGACAGATGACACAACTGGGAAAAAGCAGAAGAGCTCCTTTTCTCGGAGACGCGTTTACATACAGTTCTGTTTTGAAGCCAGTTAGCAGATCCCTGTTGTTGCTGGTGCTACCTCTGGGATGGAGTGTTTGGAAGAATAATCGGAGTCAGAATTAATAGAGTTGCCTCTAGATTCATGACAAGGGTGAGGGAGGTGTGAAGGAATTAAGTGGAATAAGGCTTCATTTCTGCTGCTAAAGGCTTTATTTTATGTTTCCTTGTCTGAGGGGACAAAAATCACCTCTAATGCCTGTTATGGTTGAGGGAGGAGGAAGGACGTCTCAAGGAGAAACTCAACTTTCCTGTTGGTTCTTTGATGCCTTTCCTTCCTTTAACATATCAAGCTCCCTGCCTAAAAGTGGACTTTTATTATTATTATTAAAAATAAATCTGTTTTGGTGGCATCAAAGGGGGACGATGGCCATACTGTCCTTGAACTATGTGGATGTGTCAGTCCTGGCAGTCATGTTGGCAAACTAAGGTTCTTTCCCAGACTACATCAAGTAAGGGTGGAGGGGCAGGGTATTTAATTTCTTCTTCCCAATCATGGTGACATTTAACACTTCTGAGGAGAAAAAAAAATTGCGTCCAAACTGGCCTTTCAAGTAAGTGGATTAGTTACTCTCCCCACGAAGTATCAGAAACTGTTATATGAGCCACTTACTCCTTTGTGTCTTGCATAGTCCCTGTCAAAATACAAATACTTCTGGGAAACGTGACCTCTTTAGTCTTCAAGAGTCAACACTTTGGGAAAGGCAGAATTCCTTCAAACAGCTGAGCACAAGAAAGGCCACTGGCTTTTGTAATTGTTCATTTTCTGTTTTTTCCTACTGAATTGTAAGCTCCAAGAGGTCTAGGATCATGTCCCTCTTATTCATCCATCTATTTCCAGGTTTCAGGTTTCAGGACATATAGGAGAACCTCCATAATACCCTTGGGAAAAAAGCAGAAGAGAACAAACATGGGAAAGAAGGGAGGGAAGGGGGAGATAAAAAGCCTAATTAAATTATCACAGAGCGTTTATCCTAATATTAACTAGTTAATGACCTCAAGATATGTATTGAGCTTTTACTATGCACGCATGGCAGGAGGGGAGTGCCCCTTCCTTGCCTTAACCCTGTGTGGTTGAGTTTTTACTCCTGTATACTCGAAGAAAACAATACAAAAACCAAAACTGGGAAAAAAGTTCCCGTATGGGGTATTTCACCGTTTTAATGCATTAAACATGATGTGCTCAAATACCCCAGCCTTTGGGATTGAAACATTCATAATGAGAACTCCGCAGCGACCAAGATGAAATACAAACTTCAAAGAAGGCGTGCCAGTTTTGTCTTGGTACTCTTGGTACTTTTGTCTTGGTACTCTAGCCTAATTCAGTGGCTCCTCAAACTTTAATGTGCACGCGAATCACCTGGGGATCTTGCTGAATATTCAGATTTAGATTCAATAGGTCTGGAGCGAAGCCTGAGATGCTGCGTTTTTAACATGCTCCTGGGTGCTGTTGATGCTTCTAACCCAAGGACCACACTTTGAGTATACAAAGGACTGGAGACTGTCACCTCTACCGCCAGGTGAGTCTATGCTGAGTCCCAGAGTCCCAGATCAGCGTCCCGCACGTCCTCTGCCTTCCGCCAGGAGGGGAGGAGCCGGGGGCGGAGCAGGAGGAGTGGCGCGGGCCCCGCGTGGGTCCTGCCAGAGATCACCTCGGCCCCTTGGAGAGGCAGCCGAGCTGCGGCGGCGCAGGAGGGGGCGGGTTCGGCGAGGGCGCGGCCTCTGAGAGGGGAGCGCACGATACGCATCCCGGCGATCGCCCGGGCCACTCGGGAGCCTCGCGGCAGCCCGGCGCCCCACTTGGCCATCCGCTCCTTGCCCGCCTCCTCTTGTCACCTCCCGTCTCATCCTTCTCGCTCCTTCCCCGCCGCATACACCGCCATCCGAGTGCCTCAGAGAGCCGGAGGTGGTGTGCGGAGCTGCAGGGCACGACTTCAAGCGGTCCTCAGCTCCGCACCAGGGGGCACGGGTAACAGCATGGACACCAAGCGCTGCTTCGCCAATCGCTTCGATGACTACCAGGGCAGCCTGCTGGCGGGCCAGTGTGAGGAGGCGGTGGCGCCCTTGGTCACTGCCACCATCGAGCGCATCCTCCAGGAGCTTCCCCCACTCGGGGGCGACGCGGAGGCCCGAGGGGCGACGGCCGGGGCTAGCGGCTGCCAAGGGGGGCTTTATGGCGGCGTGGCCGGAGTGGCCTACATGCTCTACCACGTCTCGCAGAGCCCGCTCTTCTCCACGGCCCGGGAACGCTATCTGCGCTCGGCTAAGCGCCTCATCGACGCGTGCGCCCGCGCTGAGGAGTGGGGCGAGCCGGACGCCGACACCCGCGCTGCCTTCCTGCTCGGGGGCGCGGGCGTGTACGCCGTGGCCACGCTCGTGTACCACGCCCTGGGCCGGTCCGACTACGTGCAGCCGCTGGGCAAGTTCCGGGCTCTGTGTGCCGTCTGCGCGCCGGTCTCCTTCCTGGAATGCGGCTCCGACGAGCTGTTCGTGGGCCGCGCAGGCTACCTGTGTGCCGCGCTGGTGCTCAAGCAGAAACTCTCCCAGGAGGTAAGAAGTAGCCCCGGCCGCGGGAGGGCGCTCGCCGCTTGCCCGGCCTCCCTTCCCCGGACTCCTTGGCTCGGGCAGCACTGCCCCGGGTTGCTCTCTATCTCTTTGTTACTCTTCGTGTGGTGCTAGCATTTCGTCAGTCTCTTGAGGTCTGTCTCCTGCTTTTGTCCGTCTTCTTTCCTGTCTTTTTCAGTCTCTCATTTGTTGAGATTCGGCGTCTCTGCGCTTTGTCTGTGTTTTTACACTGAACGTGGCATCACTCCAGATGCCTGTTAGCTTTCTGGGGGATGACAGTGTGGCCCTTTCAAGTAAGATGAAAACCTCAGAAATGGAAGGGATTTCCTTTCCTTTGACTCTGCTGTCAAAAGCTGAGGCATCCTCGAATGTTAGAGTGCTAGAAAGTAATGGAACTTTTCGGGGCCGATGTGGAGGTAAGTTGCTTCTGGAGCCCTGGGTCTGTAACCAAGAATAACTGCTCAGCTGTGGGTCTGATGTATTTACTGTCTTGCTTACTATTCATCTCAACCCATGGCTCTTATTAAATGCATATCTGATAGGAGTGTCCCCTTTAAAAATACATAAAGGTAGACGGAAATGTACCCGGAAATGTACCCCATTGTGGTTGCATGTGCATTATTTCACTTAAACATATTTGCTTAGGATGGGCAAGACCACAGCTTTCTTGACAGGCAGCTTTTCTTGATGAATAACTGTACAGTGGCTCCTAAAAGTGAATTGGTTTTCACATACATATTTTTTCCTGGACTCACTTTGAAATCAGCATGTGGTTATTAGAAGAGAATATGCCAGTTCCTGTGGAGTAGGAAAAAGAACGAAACTCTGAAGGATCATAGTGACTAGAACTGAGAGAGAGGCACTTTCATTCATAATCCACTGGAGCCAAGTATTGTTCTAGGGAGGAAGTGACACATTTAACTTGGCTTTATTTAGGTGAGAAAGGCGTTTGAAGAAAAATTAAAGGTATATAGAGTGTTTTAAAAGAGTAATTAACTTAGATCACCTCTACAGAGGTGGACAGGTTTTTTTTTTAATAGCAGGTGAGGTTGATTCAAGTGAGAAAAAAGATGACTAAAGAAAGTGCACTGTGTTAGCTGGGCAGTAAAGGTCTATGTCACAAAGTTGTCTTGAAATAGTTTACTCTGCTTCTGAGTCACTGTTACTGCCAGCAGTTATTCAAATGCCCTTCCAGTTGTAGAAAACCTTTCAAAAGGCCAGATATATTTACATATCATTTGCATACATTTGCATCTGCTCCCCTCACCTTGTAGTCTGGCAGCAGGCGATTTTCAAAATTTTTTTTCCAATTGTTTTCCTTAATCTTGCCTCTTCCCCTTTCCATGCCTTGAGGCCTTTTCTCCAGAATGGAGTGGGAAGAGTGTGTAACCACCAGGTCACACAGGTGGAAGCAGACCAGAAGGACTCTGCCCAAAAACTGGTGGTTTGGGCCATTCTGCAACACTGAGCCACAAAGACTTTTATTAAGACCTCTCTTCTGCCCTCCTGCCAAACCAGATCTTCTTTTGTGCTAATCGAGTTAAGGTGCTTTGGACCCTGCTCCCAGGAGATGGAACAAGCTTCAAGGATAAGAAAAAAAAAAAAAAAAGCCCAGTTCTTAACCTGAGCAAACCAGTTAGTTCCAGTGCCAGCTGCAGCTGTGGCAATTCAAGACTTTCTGGCTTGAAAGGTGTAGGGCAGGGGCTAAGCACGCCAGACTGGAAGCCCTTTGAGGGGAAAGTACAAGTGTTACACACCATCCCCACCCCGCAAGTCCTAGCCAGCACAGGACTTTGCCCTCAGTAGGTGATCCATAAACCTTGATTAAATTGAACTGCGAATTTGTGTCATTTCTCTATAAATAATCTGTCAGTATGTCCTGGGTTTCTTCCCCTCCGATGTCATTTATATTCACATTCCTCTGGCAGTTCCCTCAGTTATCACTCTAATTTAGATCCTCCCCACATTACTTGGCACATCTTTGCCACCTAATAAAGAGTTGAATGAATGAATCACCATATATTGGGATTGGTGCAACATACTTTGAGCTGGAATCTCCCACTCAAGCCGTTCCATCTACCCCTAAGAAACATATATTTCAAAAGACACTTTTCATCATATTATTTCCCTGCTCAGCATACTGCAGTGGCTCCCTATTACTTTTTCTCCAGTGGCTTCTCATCTCACAGTTAAAGTTATGATTCTTAAAAATAGCTGAGAAGGCCCCACATGATCTAGCCTCCTACACACCTACTCTACTCCTTGCTCATTCTTCTTCAACCACACTGGCCGTCTTACTGTTTTAGTTACTTTCCTGTCTCAGGCTGTTTGTTCTTACGGTTCTTTCTACTTGGAACACTCCCTGTAAGTATTTACAGCTAGATCTCTGACCTTGTATAGGTGTGTGTGTGTATATATATACACACACACATATAAATTTTTTTTTTTTTTGAGACAGGGTCTCAGTCTGTCACCCAGGCTGGAGTGCAGTGGTGCAACCATGGCTCACTGTAGCCTCGACCTCCTGGGCTCAGGTGATCCTCCTACCTCAGCCTCCCAAGTAGGTGACACCACAGGCATGCACCACCACACCCGGCTAATTTTTTGTTTTTGTTTTTTGTAGAGACAGAGTTTCACCATGTTGCCTAGGTTGTTCTGGAACTCCTGGGCTCAAGTGATCTGCCCGCCTCATTCTCCTAAAGTGCTGGGATGACAGTCATGAGCCACTGTGCCTGGCCTTGTATAGGTCTTTGCTCACTGAGGCCTTTCCTGACTACCCTATTTAAAATTGCAACCCCACCCTCAACTTATCCCCCTTTCATGATTCATTTTACTTAAATTGTTTATTTATGTCTTCGCCAATTAGAATGTAAGCTCCATAAGGGTAGACATTTTTGGTTTCATTGATGTTCATTGCCAAGACTGCCTGGCACATTTTTAGATACCCAGCTTTGTGTGTGTTTGCAAATATCACTCAGTTTTAGTGGTGTCCCGTTTATCAATATTTTCCTTTATGATGGTAGTTTTGGTGTCATGTTTCAAGAAATCTTTTCCCACTGCCAAAGTTTCAGTAAATATTTGTTAAATGAATGAATGAATGAGTTATAGTTTCTTCCAATTATTTTTCTTGGCTTAAGCTCAACCAATAAAGCAGTGCTTATTAAACTTTAATGTGCTTAGGAATCACCTACAGATCTTACAGAGCTGCAAGTTCCTGGGTGATGCTGATATTGCGGGTCCGTAGAGCATGCTTTGAATAGCGAGCAATACTATGCTGCATAGATTTTTGCATTATAACTGCCACCTCTATTAAGGCATACTGTAAGACACCATTCTATGAAGCTTGATAGGTTTATTTAAAAGGTCTGTAGTTTAGAATGCTGATTACTATATCCTACCTTTCACTCTAAAGACCCTCAAGAGTAATTGCTCTCAGATTGTAGAGACAGTAATAGTTGTGTGATTCCTGGCAATTGATTGAATTGTAAAAATCTTCAAAATACGTCATGTAACTGATTCTGTTTCTCACTTTGTGTTGGCTACTAGGGAGTGTATGGCTAGAATTGTGGTCCCTATAAGCTAGCAGTACCTTAGTAGATCTGTATTTATGTGTAGATGTTTCTCCTGGGTTTATCTAATTTGTTTCTTCCTTAGTTTACCCTTTTCTAGGTTCTTTTCTTTTGCTTTGATTTTGTTGTTTGTATTTATGTTTACAAGGTTCAGATATAAGAAAAAGATGTATGTGTATGTGGCAAGATACATACACATGTATGTGTATTTTCACTTAACTTGGCCTTCCTGGAATAGCTCCAAGGATTTCTTAGGCAGATACCCTTGAGCAACGGGGCATTGAAGTCTCAAGAAATCATGCCAGAAAAACTTATGTTGGGTCCATTCAACTTTCCACTGATTGGTGGAAATGGAGCGGACAATGGCAGAGGGATTATGGGGAGACCTAGGATCTCAGTTAAAAGAATAACTCTGCCACTGAGTGATCTTGGAAAAATATTTTAACATCGTTGAGCCTTAATTTCCTCACCTGTAAATTGATTAATAAGAGCTTCTTCATTGACTCGTTCCAGTTTTCATTCATTCATTCAGTGAATGTCAAGTTTCTACATGTTGTGAGGCAACTTACTAGATGCTTGGGTTCAGTAGTGAACAAAAAATACAAGTCTGTTGGTGAAGAAAAAAACAACATCAGTCCTTTTAGTTAAGTGCTCTTAAGGATGTAATCAGGAACTAATTGAGGACAGGTGGGAAAGGGGAGGGCTGCTGTTTGGTAGGAAAGCTTCTCTGTGGAGGCAACGTCCTGGCTTATCACTAGAGCATGGGAACCAAGTGGCTGCGCTAAGAACAGGCATTCCAGGCAGAGGGCAAGAGGCCCTAAGGTAGGAAATGACTTGGACATTTCAAAGAAACAGAGGGAGGCTAGCATGGCTGGAGCAGAGAGAGAGCAGGGCATAGAGGAGTTTGAAACCATGGAAGGAGACATGAGCAGGGTAAAATCAGATCCTGGAGGCTCAAGTTAGTCAAAGTTAGGAGTCTGCATTTGTTTCGTGTTTAAAGGAGGAAATATCTTGATCTAACTTACCTTTTAGAAGGATGACCCCGGTTTTCTGTATTAAGAGTGGATTGACAATATTAAGAATGATAACAAGGGGGACTGGTTATGGGGGTCTAAACCCGTTTTATGCCAAGGACTCCTTGTAAGTCTGGTGAAACCTATAGGACCTCTTCTTAGAATAATATTTTTAAATGCATAAAATAAAAAGCACAGAATTACAAAGGAAGTCAAGTATATTGCAGCCCCGTTACCAAAACATTTTTAAAATATGTGAGCAGTAGCGTATGTGCTCCTTTATTAACATGTTAAATAAGATTTTACGGCAGGTCTAATGGTGATGATACTTTTGAAACAGTGATGAGAGTCAATGATATTTTGAGATACCTTCCACAGCTGCAGCGTGGCATGCATATATCTGTGATTTCTATAGGTGACAAAGTCACAAGTACAACTAGTGGTTTGTGGTTTACATTTGTAATGAAATGCTAAGTTGTTTAAGTAAGGCGGGAAACATGTAGATGTGATTTTATTTCCCCAGCCAAAGGAGACTGGTTTGGAAGTTGCTGTGATGACCAGTCCTAGATAAAGTACCTAGATAAAGTGTACCTAGCACAGTGCTTGGCACATAGTAGCTGCTAAATGGAATCAATGGTAGCCTTTTTCGCTACTACTAACAGAAAACCTAAGGTAATTCTGAATATCAGATAGAAAATGATACTCAATATGATGTACCTATCTTCCTGCTGTGATTTGAAAACAACAACAACAGCAAATTACTGCAAAGTTGTTAATTGGGTCTTTGGCTCATTTCTAAGGCAGGTGGTTGGCAGCTGTATAAGGGGCAGTGCTTTTAGCTGTAAATAACAAAATGTCCAATAAAAAGTCATCTAAATAATGAGAACATTTATTACCTCACTTAGCAAGGAGTGGAAAACTAGGCCACTCCAGGATTGTTTCAGCAACTCAGGAGAGTTATCCAAATCCAAGCTCTTTCCAGCTGTTTTCTCTGCTGTTCTCAGTGTTTGAGCTGTTTCACCTTTCAATGTTGTAAGATGGCTGCTGTCATTGCAAACATTGTGTTCCCCTAACTGAAGTAGTGAGGAAAGGTCTGAGGCTTTTTTTCCCCTGCATCTTTTTCTAAAGTCATGTAGAACATTCTATCCTAGAAGAATTTCCCTTCTGACTCATTGCGCAGCACTTGGTCATTAGCCAGTTCTAGTTTCAGGGAGGCTGGGAAGGACAGTGTTTTTATTTTTAACCTCGATCATTGACAGGTACCGACAGGAAAAAAGGGAGAAGGAAATGGTTGTTTGTTGGTTACCAAAGCATCTGCCCTTTGGCATCCCTTGGCAAGGTCTGTCTTGTGACCTCCTTTATCCATTCGCTTTTCCTCCCTTTGGTGTTTCTCTTGCCTTTTCCACGTCATCTCCATGTGTCATGACACCTGTAAGGTATCTTGTTTTTGCTGTCAGCTAGCTGCCAATTAAATAAAAGCTAAGATATTAACTGTTAATCAAGATTTAAACTAGTAAAGTTTGGGGAATATATTTTATGGCAGCAACTGCATTTTTCCTACCTTTTCTTAAAAAGTATTTCTCTCATCAAAGATATAAAACAAAATGAGTCTTTAAATTGTTTATTTAAAATTTGTTTTAGGCCTGGCACGGTGGCTCATGCCTCTAATCCCAGCACTTTGGGAGGCCGAGGTGGGCAGATCACGTGAGGTCAGGAGTTCGAGACCAGCCTGGACAACATAGTGAAACCCTGTCTCTACTAAAAATACAAAAATTAGCTGGGCATGTGGTAGGTGCCTGTAATCCTAGCTACTCAGGAGACTGAGGCAGGAGAATTGCTTGAACCTGGGAGGCGGAGGTTGCAGTGAGCCAAGATTGCACCACTATACTTCAGCCTGGGTGACAGAGTGAGACTCCATCTCCAAAAAAAAAAAAAAAAAATTTGTTTTAAAAGTTAATATTAAAAAAAATTTTGTAGAAGTCTATTCCATAAAATACCTGTATTTTATCCACTTACACAAATTATCATATTATACTTATATTATGCAGCTTGCTTTCTTGCTTAATGTACATTGGACATCTTTGCATATTGTATAGAGAGATGTAACATTCTTTATACTGGTTTAATAGTTATACTATAATTTATCCCTTATTGATGGACATTAGGTTGATTCCAGTTTTTTCTCCTTTTTTTGCTATCACAAATAGTGCCATAAATAATATACATGCATATACATATACAGTAGTCCCACCATATCTGCCAGGGATATGTTCCAAGACCGCCAGTGGATGCCTGGAACCATGGATAGTACCAAATGCTACATATACTGCTTTTCTGATCTGATACCCAAGACACCTAGAGACACCTACTAAGTGACCAAAGGGCAGGTGGTTTACAGAGTGGATATGCTGGAAAAAAGGATGATTCATGTCCCAGGTGGGAAGGAGCAGGATGTCCCCAAATTTTATCACACTACTCAGAATGGCATGAAATTTAAAACTTATGAACTGTTTATTTCTGGAATTTTTCACGTAGTATTTTTGTACCCCGGATGTCTGCTGGTAACTGAAACCACAGAAAGCAAAACCTTGGATAAAAGAGGATTGCTGTAAAATGCATATATACATATATAATGTATACATGTAATATATGTGTGTGTATATGTATCTTTTCATATATGTATTTTTGCCAACTTTTGCAAGTATCTATGTAGGGTAAAGTTTTAAAACACAATTGCTGGGTCAAAGTTGACATATATTTTTTATTTGATAGAGGATTATCAAATTGCCCTCCAAAAATGTTCTACCAATTTCTATTCCCTCCACCAGCATTTGGGAGTACCTGTGTTCTCACTGGGTTTCATCAGAATTTTTAGTATATGCCAAACTGACAAGTAGAAAATTAGGATGGAGATTTCCAGGGTAGAAACTGAGTCCCCTTATTGTTTCTTTCAACTTTTACCAAACAAAATGCGTGTGTGGAATTTCATTCAGTCTTTGGATTTGAGTGGTTCCCATTTTTAGGCAGGTGTGTGTTGCATACTGCCTAAGTAAACCCTGAAGTTTGGCTTGAAATGACGGCAGGGTTGGGCAAGCTGGATTTTTGTAGGCTGGGTCCAATTCCTAATTGCCTGATTACAGATCCACCAGGAAGTGGGCACTTCTGTGGGCTACAGCTTAGACCCGTTGTTGTCCATGACCCAGAACCCAGTGAATGCTAAAATGTAGTGATGTAATCAGGACTAACGATGATTGATCACTTATTTCCACACACTGTTGTAAGTTTTTTTCATGTATTATGTCACTTTTCAAAATGTACCTAAGTGTAATTTTGTTTGTTAAAATTTTTTTATTTTAAATTCCCAATCATTGTATATATTTATGGGGTACAATGTGATGTTTTGATACATGTGTACATTGTGGAATGAGCAAATCAGGCTAATTAACACATCCATCACCTGACATACTTATTATCATTTCTTTGTGGTGAGAACATTTAAAATCCACTTTTAGCAACTTTGAAGTATAGAATACATTATTATTAACTATAGCAGAACATCATCGGAACTTATTCCTCCTGTGTAATTAAAACTTCGTACCCTTTTGCCAGCTTCTCCCCTTTCCCTCCCCATCTCCCCCTACCCACCTCCAGCTTCTGGCAATTACCATTCTACTCTCACCTTCTATGAGTTTGACTTTTTGAGATTCTACATAGATGTCACTTAATACTACCAACAACCTTATAACATAGGCACCATTATTATCTCCATCATCTCCAGTAGGGAAACTGAGGCACAGAGAGGTTGAGAAACTTGTTCCAGATCACACAGCTAGTCAGTGGCAGAGATGGGGTTCCATCTTCCCCAGACTGGTTGCCAAATCTGTGATTTCAATTGGTGATCCTCATATTTTAATGTGCATACAGACCCCAGGGATCTTGTTAAAAATCAGCTTTTAGCTCAGTGAGTCTGGAGTGTGGCTCATGATTCTGCATCTCTACTGAGCTTCAGGTGATGCCGCTCCTGCTGGTTTATGGAGCAAACTTGAGCACAACACTCTGAATTACATTTTCCCCCCAATTTTATGGGGTTGCCTGTCAACAAATGTAACTGCTCCTGCAAACTTCATGATTTTCATCATTTTCTCTTGTACTGAGGATGCCTTCTTCCATAGGTGCAAGAATACCAGCTCTCTGATTTGTGGGTTATACTGAAGAGTCACTTCCTGGTGCATTTCCTTGTAGGTTTAAGGGATATGTTGACATCTATTGAATGAATGAGCAAATGCAAGGATTTCTTTTTCCTAATAGATGTAATTTTTCGCTGTATACAGCAAGTTTTTAGAATTCCTTTAAAGGCCCAAACAAACCATATCCCAGCAGTTTTAAATTATTTCATGATAATTCAAGAGACACCTTATTACGACATTCCCAAACAGAAAACATGAGCCTGATAATCATGATACCAAGCCTATTTTAGAGTCATTCCATTGATTTTACCTGTTTGATGTAAAGTAGTGCTTCTCTTCCAACTCTAAATTAATTTAAACTTAAAATGATCAGACATCTTCCTTTTTATTTTCTAATCTCAATGATTTAACAGACCTACTCAAAATAATGTAGAAAGCTTTAGATACAATTTATTTATATCTTTTCGTCTGTTAATATACATTCCACTAAAACCCAAACTTATTATTTGTATTATAATTATTTAAAGAGAACATAGTTCATAATTTTTTGTTACAGAGTAAATGGAAAAATAAACACAGTAAAACTTGTTTTAAATGAACTTATTTATTTTGCCAATAACTAAACTCACAGTGCTCTATAAGGATATTGTTTTAATGGAATTTTATTAAATGTATTTGCCTTTGACTGTGAAAATGATAGATTGTATTAATTTCTTACTAACTTCTTCACTAATTACACTTTTGCTGGTTAATTTAGTAAATGATGTTTGTCATGTGATTGGCTGCAACACAATATACAATTGATTTCCTCCAAGTGACAGGGCGGTTCTGTAGTATCCCCACATGGTGATGGTCTCTAGGTAAACTGGTCCAACAGTTCATGATGTGTCCAAGTCTTTCTCTTCATGATTCAACTTTACAAGTTCATCTCTGACCACCAGTCAAGTACCATGTCTTGATTAGTTTGTCTCATAAAAAAACAAGTTGTTCTTATTATACACACACACGCACACAGATATATGTATATATGCATGTGTATATAAGATACACACACACGCACACATCACTAAATGCTTCCTAATTATTTTCTTTATGGTTTTACTTACTAGGGAAACCTACCAAGACAACAGGCCTATTATTCTTGGGGTGCTAGCCACTTGATCAAACTGAATTTTCAAGAAGTATTTGATCTTTCTTTTTGCAAGCTGAATAAAGGAGTGTTTTGTGTAAGATCAGATTTTCCTTTCTGAATAGCTTTAACCATTCAACGAACCAGAGAAATGAACGACTTTGGCCTGTTAAAGTGTGAGTATGGCTATCTGGGTCATAAAGAAGCTGTTTTTCAGATGAGAGACAAAGTCTTACAGACTTCATTGGTAAAAAACATCTAAATGAGAGGTGGCAAAACAAATATTTGTCATGGCATTATGTGCTGTTAGCTGTTTCCGTGCCCATCTGCTGGCCCCATTGCTTTGCGTGGAATGGGTTCCCTGTGCTCAGTGGTGTGTTGAAATCTGGTGTCTATGGCAACAAAAGCATCACCAATCTCAAAGCAAGCACTGTCAGGACCAGCTGAATCTCCACTCGCGCAACGACTTTAGGAAAGGAGACACATTCTAACAGACTTTACAGCTATCCAAGGCCAAAGAGATCCAATGTCCAACCAGAAAGGACATATTGTCCTCATGCATATATCATTAACATAATCTTGCTTTTTAAAATGTTTTTTTTTTTCTTGTGAGGCAAAGAGAATTGCACATGTATTACAAATTGCAATTGTTGAAATAAGCTGGACTCTCAATGAAGACATTAAAGCATGATAGTTAAGAACAGTTCTTTTCAGATTCAGGTAGCCTTGGGATTGTCAGATTCCATTGCAATATCTGATTGATTTTAAGCAAGTTATTTAGCATCTCTGAGGCTTACTTTCTTCACCAACAAAATGCAATTCAAGCAACACCTACCTCATAGGTGTGCTATGAAGGGCCACTGAGAATGTGTGGTAATGTGCTTGGCAGAGGATGCTCCCAGGCATAGACTAAGAATTCCCTATGTCAGCCATGATTTTGAGTATTGGTGGGCTTCAGCATAGGGTGATGAGACAGTGTAACTGCATTTTCACTGAGATGGAGTACTCCTCCAAATATCATTATGTGTGGCTTTTTTCTTTTCTTTTTTTTCCTTGAATCTATCTGACAACTATAAACCTTCCTTCAACCTACTACTTGGTGGAGACAGTGGCTGCCAGTGTTCTGGATGTTGATTCTGAGTATTGTTGGGCTTTATCATAGGGTGCTAAAACATTCTGCATTGATTAAATAGCATATGTATTCTTTTGGATGTTCAGTCAGTCTTTCTAATATTCCCTGTGGTGGCATTCAGAGCTGCTGTGTCCCGGATGGCAACAGCAAAGCTTTGAGATTTTCACACAGAGGTCATAAAGGGCTGGGGAGAAGCCCTCTGCTCTGCCATTCAGGAGATTAAGCTGAGCTGCTCAGGCAGATTATATATCAAAGTAAATTGAGTGGGTGGGCATCACCCCTAAACAAGGACTTGTGTGAATTACTCTGCACTTCCTCCAGGGAAAGGTCTCTTTTCTCTTTTAAAAACTCTAGGATCTTTTGCAGTGTTATAAGAATTGGCTTTCTTGTTTCTCTGATACGTGCTTCTTGGAGTAAATCACCTGATTGGCTTAAAGATACTGTAAATTGCCATACAGGTGATGTTGGAATATTTGCTTCTTTCTCTGTTCCCCACTCCAACCCCCATTCTGAGTGGTGGATTCAAAGAGCTATTTTTTGCTCTTAAGTTCTCTTCTTTGTTTCTAGAGATAATTTGCTTCCATAGCACTAATTCAAAATTTCAGAAGAATTTCAATAGTAGTGACACTGTCAAAGTGACAACTTCAAATGAGTTTTCCTCAGCAAATGTTCCAGGTCGTGTACATTTATTAGCTTGTTTCAGAAAAGGGTTAATACAATCAAGGATTCTTTCGAGTGTTTCTTTAGCTTCTGGGCTCAGAAAGTATTTTTTTCTTGCATTAATGGACTTCTCTATTAGTATTTGAAAGCTATGTGATATAAAGCTATGTGACTCACTGTCAGTTTTACAAACTTAAATCTGCACTTCACTCTTTCATTCCTAGCTCCTATTTATATTCATTTATCACATAATGCTCTTGATATTAACAAGTACACTTCTCTAATAATAAAGCTCTAATTATGACTTTTCCCTATCCCTAATCGGGGATGGGGTGCCATGTGTATTGATTAGCTCTGCTTATGATCTTCAATACCACACCAACTGGGTTCTAAGTCTTGGCTTTAATCTCCATGTGGGTCTATTTTTTTTTTTTCTGACACAAGAGTTTCTTACACTTGAACATGCATTAGAATCCCTCGAGGGCTTGTTAAAACACACATTGCTGGGCTGTACTCCCTAAGTTTCTGAAGATGGGCCTGAGAATTTTCACTTTTAACAAGTTCCCAGTGATACTGCTGCAGCTGCTGCTGGTCTGGGGAATACATTTCGAGGACAAATTTCCTGAGTAGCTAGGATTATAGGCACCTACGACCACCCTTAACCTTGGCCAAACATCTCTGAAATGTGGGAACTAGGTGAGGGCATATGGCAGCAGTACCATAAACTTATCACCACCAGAAAATAAATCAAAGGATAAGACTTACTATGTGACAGGCACTATGATAAGCATATTTTCTTCATTTTACAGGTGAGAAAATTGTGACTTAGAGAGGTTTAGTAACTTGCCTAATATCACACAGCTAGTAAAGTAGTAGAATCCACGTTTGTCTGACCATATAACTTCTTAATTTCTATAGATTTAAGTCAGGTAAACCCTCTGCATGTTTTTCTACTAAAGCACACACTTCCAAGAGGATCTTGGGCTTGCACCACAAGATGTTTGGAAGAATAGGCTGAACTCAACTCAACACTAGAAAGGTTCAGGAATTAGAGGTTCTAGGCATATCTGGTGTTAGTGGGGGTGTGGGTCAGGTATGAAAACAGAATTAGTTGCAGGTTTGATAAACAGTGGTTAGACTCCCAGATACTTTCCCAAATCTGAGCAACCAGATGATGGTCTTAGGCCAGGTTTCCCAAAGGTGACCCTGAGATGTGGATTCATATGGAATTGTTTATTAAGGAAGTGTTCCAAGGAGAAAGCAGTATGAGAATGGGGAAAGCAGGAAGCAGTGAATGGAAGGAAATGAAGCAAGAGTGTGATCTTAGGCTAAATTCCAGCCTCTGTCTCATCTTGTAGGGAAGCTCTGGAGTGTATGTTACACTCCAGGCTAGAGGTACACTCTTGTACCAGTAATGGGCTCCAGCTGGTGGTGGGGGGTATGTAAATTTTCAGGTACTACCGACTCTCTTGGCATGCTGCTGAAGTTGCCCTTGTAGCCCAAAAGTAGGGCTCTGAAGAAGCCTGCAGGTGAGAGTTGTTAGAAGCAAAGTATATGGACATAGGGGGATGGCTTCAAAGAACTGATAAAGAAGCATCTGAGAAGGTTTGGTAGGGAAACCTGCAGTTCCTCCACCTGAGCCCTCCACACCTTAGTAGAAGCCTTGAGATTCACTTTTCTGACAGATTGAATTAGAGAAACTCAGCTTTGAGGCCCAAGGCACAGTCAAGGGCAGTGTGGTACTTCACTGAAAGCAGAATGACATGAAAGTTTACATGCTGAATTGTGGGCACCTCCCTCCCGCACACACATTTAATTTACCTCTTCCTCAAATCCACATTCAGAACATTGGCAGCCACTGCCTCCAACAAGCAGTAGGTTGAAGGACGATATATGGTTGTCAGATACGTTCACGAAGAAAGAACCACAGATACAGACATTTGGAGGATTACTCCATCCCAGTGTAAATGCAGGTACACTGTCTCATCGCACTATGCTAAAGCCAGCCAACTGGCTAGCCCTTTCCCCTACCCAGAGTTGCCAGTGAGCTTCTTAGGATGAAACTGTGAAATAGGAACTGTCATTCAAAAGACATTTGAGGAACGTGTCTGATTTAAAAGGCAGCGATGGTAAGAAAACATACAAATAGGAAAGCCAATCTTGGAGGAAACAGATGATACTGCATAAAAAAATTTCCTAGTTGCCCAAATCTATAATTAATATTGTCAGAGAGGAAAGTAAACACGACTGAAATGAAAGTAGGATATTATTGAAAGGAATATTGAGAGAACAGAAAAGAATGCTTAGAAATAAAAAAAGATAGCAGAAATAAAAATAATTCAATGCAAAAATTAGAATATTAAGTTGAATAAATGTCCCTGAAAGTTCAACCAAAAGACAATGAGATTGATAATAAGAAAAAAGATTAGAGAAGTCCATCCTCTGTCTAATAGTTGGTCTCAATTAAAAGAGAACAAAGTGAAAGAGGAAAATTATGAGGAAAAGCAAGAATATTTTTATAAGTGAAATACATGAGTTGCCAGATTTAAGAGACCCACCAGCATATTGGATGGAAAAACAATAAAGAAGAGACTCTAAAAATTTCCAAAAAGGAGAAAACTTGGTTCCAAACAAGGATTAGCATTGGAACTGTCATAGCAACTTAGAAATTTAAAAAACCATGAAGGCCTCCAAAATTCATAGACAAAATTCTTTTTTTTCTTTTTCTTTTTTTTTTGAGATGGAGTCTCGCTCTGTCGCCCAGGCTGGAGTGCAGTGGCCGGATCTCAGCTCACTGCAAGCTCCGCCTCCCAGGTTTACGCCATTCTCCTGCCTCAGCCTCCCGAGTAGCTGGGACTACATGCGCCCGCCACCTCGCCCGGCTAGGTTTTTGTATTTTTTTTCTAGTAGAGACGGGGTTTCACCATGTTAGCCAGGATGGTCTCGATCTCCTGACCTCATGATCCACCCGTCTCGGCCTCCCAAAGTGCCGGGATTACAGGCTTGAGCCACCGCGCCCGGCCCATAGAGAAAATTCTAAACTAGAATTCTGTAGCAGCCAAAATTATCAATCAAGTATGGAAGTAGAAAACGTATCTTTAGCTATGCAAGGTCTCCAAAAAGATACCCTTTTTGTAGTTTGTCAAAAACTACAGAGGGAATGAACCGAAACATTGGAAAATATGGAATCACAAAACCTGAGGCCCCAATACCAGGGGGTCACAGGGAACTTCCAGGGTAGTAGTAAAAGGACAGTCCAGGATCGCGGCTGGGTATTAATACCAAGGGAAGAAAAAGGAGACAAAAGTAGTCCTAACTGACATGATATTGCTCAATGAATATTGATTTAGCCAAATAATGTGATACTATTATTTTGGGTAGGTAAGAAAGGAGAAGTATGTATGGAGAGATTATAAAAAAGCTAAAGTTTCATTTTCCATGTTAGCAGGTTAATATATAATGCCTAAATGAACACATAAAGAAATAGTTGTATAAGGATGTCATTTTAAAAATGTGGAGATAAATTGCTAGAAAAATATACAGATAAATGTGTTTTAATTTTTTGCCTCAAAGGAGTTGATATATGGGTGGGAATAGGTGGGGGAAGGAGCCTGCTATTATTTTGAAGAACTCTTGACTTTTAAAACAAAACAATGCACATGTATTTCTTTGAGAAATATAAACAGCAAGAAAATAGATGAGGGCTCCTTAACTGACTTTACCTGTGCTTTTGGGCCATTATTTATACACACTCTGTTTTGTTCTTCACATTTACCCTCTTCCAGCTCAATGATTAAACGGCGTTGTTGGAGAACATTTATGGAATGCCATCTAATAACAGAAATGATGTGGTCATTTATAGATAAATTTTGTCAACAAACATTTCCCCATCAAAAATATGGCTTGATATATCCGTTATATCCTTATAAGCCATACTAGATTAAGATTTAATGCTGATGTTTTATTAGTAGAATAAAGAGTTGAATACCTCTGTGTTGATTCAAATCTTCATGTGGTTTTATTTACACAGTTGTGCCTTCCCTAGTAAAGTATTGAGTTAAAAATGAGGACTGGACCTATATTAAGCTTCTACCCAGCGAGAAGGTATGGGGCTAGGGCCCAGTTAAAATAATTGAAAGTGAAAAGATAGATGATTAGAATACAGTAACTAGTTCAACCACTTTATCTAAAGCAGAGCAAGAATAACGTTTTTCGTGGCAGTGGCTCTAAGATGCTCCAAGTTTTAAAAATGCTTTCAAGTCATTGCAACCAAGATAAACTGATGATTACATAGAACATTAAGTTGCTAAGTGCTTTTTACATAAGCTGTCCTATTTAATTCTTGCGATATCTCCTCAAGTTGGATATTATTACCACATTCTTTTTCAGAATAGAAAATAGAAAACATTGCAGAGAGGTTAAATAGCTTTCCAAAGGTTATATGGTTGAGAAGTAGAATAATGATAACATTTATTGCCCAAGCAGGATACTTTTGACAGGCAGCAGCCAGTGGGGAGTCTAACAACAGACACAACCCAAGATTTACCTATGGGACTTATGGCCCCCAATTGATAAGAGATGGAGCCTCGTCCAGAACTCAAGTTCTTCTCCAAAGTTATGAACTTTCTGCTGCCTTGGGCTGGTAGTACCATTAGTGTTAAACGAAATTCCCCATTACCTAATTATACCAATGAATGTTGACTGAATGGCATTTTTGTTTGTTTGTTTGTTGAGAGAACTTTCATGGGAGTGGGCAAAGCTTCTAAACCAGTCTTGGGGATTCAGGACTGAATTAGTTGCTTACTGTCACCCTAGACTCACCAAAGTAGCTTGAAAACTTGTAGAGGGAAGGTGTCTTGGGGGCATTCAAGTATAGGTTAGAAATACTGAATAGAACATAATAAAAGGACTGATAGTGCAATGCTGGAGACAGGCATGGATGGTTAAGTATGTGGAGTGAAATTAGATGGCAAGTTGTGAAATAAACCACGAAGCAAAAAGTTCCTAACAAATTTGTTCCCTGAGTTTCTTCTGCTATTTTTCTCACAAGCCGTTTTTATAATTTTCTTGCTTCCTTTCCCCTGGCATTTCTGGCTTCCCTTTTGTGTGTATTGCTCACTGCACGTACAGTATCACTCTTGTTTTCATCTTACATGTTTCCTAGGGAGCCTTCAGCCGAGGCAACTCCAAGCTCTTAATTGCCAGTGCCTTTTTACTACTACAGAGCAGAATGACAGGCACCTTCCTGGCAAACAGAATATGCTCAATACATATTTGCAGAAGGAGGGAAGGAATACAGATGACATGTTTTTAATTTTATGAAACCAAATAATGCCCTTTGAGGCTCAAGTGTAAATATCTCGAGAAAGGACAACCTACATTTTAAAACTAGCTCTTTACATGCTGCTGCTTAAATGTGTTTTCACTTTTATGGGTCTGACAGCAGAGCCACTTAGGATTAAGTATTTGATGGACAAGATACTTGGTTGGTCATTAATATTTTCCTATTTTCACTCACAATCTGCCTTTTAACAGCCAAAAGATGGTAAAATTCTACCACTTGTACATTATAAAATGGGAAGTATGCCTAGCTTGTGACAGGTCCAAATGATCCACTTATGCATTTATGTGCTGACAAGTAGAACTCTCTGATTGTAAATATCTTTTAGGAAACTGTAATTTTGTCCTAGCACAATACCTGACATCTAAAAAGGCTTCTGTTTGGCTTTTTAAAAGTAATCCTCATTACTTTTATATTCACGCAGGTGATAAAATTTCATATATATTTCTGGACCCTTATCTCCTTATGTTTAAAGCTTGCATTCACTCTTGATAAATTGAACATTGGCTAGCTATGCACTTTACAGCTATTAGAATTTCTCTTTTTGTCTGTTTCTTTTGAAAGGCTTGCACTTTTCCTGTAAAGAAGAATGGAGACTAATATAGAAAATTGTCACTTTAATTTTATATTAATATGTTGTTCCCCAAATAGCTGTTAAATTCAATGTTCATGAATTATATATGTATGGAAACAAGTCAAAGCTTGTTTCCAGTAAGTTTACTTTTACCACAGCTAAGAAACGAATATCTAATCATATCCTTCTCCTATTGAATAAAGACACCTGAAGAGATGATTACATCAGAAGTTGGAAGGAAAAAATGGGTCCTCAGAATTTTTCTGAAGCATACTGTGACTTAATATAACATTTCTCCATCTTAGATAGCATGAGCTTTTAATTAGCAAGATGGCACCCTGTATGGAACAACTGTTTCTGAGTTGTGCTGTTGATAATTGAACAACAGGTAACTCCCTATCACTATCTCCAGCAGTCAGAAAAATCTCCAATTCTTCCCTTTGGTGCAAGTGACTTCTGAGAGGTTCTACTAAAATTGTTGTGTCAAATGGCTTTTAACATTTTCCTTTTGAGCTTAAGAGATTTTGTTTTTTATCAGGCAAGCTGTGTTCCTGTCCTGATGAACCAAATGTGAATCAAAGGCAGAACAATCTTACTGTGATTTCTGTTAGTGTGTAGTGTTTTTTAAAAGAGATTTCAGGCCAAAGGTATTACTTTCTCAGAATTCGAAGCTATGTTCTCTGGCAGTTATGATTCTGTAGTACTTTCAGTATGTTCACAGTGTCTTCTGATTTTTCATTGCCAGGAATCCCTTTATCTTTTGCTTTCTTAAGTTTCACTTGGTGTGTCTTGTGTATATTTCATTTAAAATATCCGACTTGGGCCGGGCGCGGTGGCTCAAGCCTGTAATCCCAGCACTTTGGGAGGCCCAGACGGGCGGATCACGAGGTCAGGAGATCGAGACCATCCTGGCTAACATGGTGAAACCCCGTCTCTACTAAAAAAATACAAAAAACTAGCCGGGCGAGGTGGCGGGTGCCTGTAGTCCCAGCTACTCGGGAGGCTGAGGCAGGAGAATGGCGTAAACCTGGGCGGTGGAGCTTGCAGTGAGCTGAGATCCGGCCACTGCACTCCAGCCTGGGCGACAGAGCGAGACTCTGTCTCAAAAAATAAAATAAAATAAAATAAAAAAATAAAAAATAAAATAAAATAAAATATCCTACTTGTTATATGTTGTGCTTCTTGTAGTTGTGGATTCACATCTTCAGTCACTTCTAGAAAATTCACAACTGTTGTCCCTTCAAATATTGCCTCTTCTCCATTTAACAGCTATATTGAGATATAACTTATATATCATACAATTCACCCATTTAAAGTATACAGTTCAATGGTTTTAATATGTTCATGGGGCTGTACAACCATTACCACAGTCAATTTTAGATTTTCCTTACCTCAAAAAGAAACCTTGAAGCCATTAACAGTCACTCCTCTATTCCTCTCAGCCCCATCCCACACTCCTGCTGACCTAGGTACCCCAATCTAGTTTTTTTCTCTATGGATTCGCCTATTCTAGGCACTTAATATAAATGGAATAATATAATATATGGTCTTTGGTGACTGGCTTCTTTCACTAAGCAAAATGTCTTTAAGGCCTATGCATGTTGTAGCATGTATCAGTACTCCATTCCTTTTTATTGCCAAATAATATTCCATTGTATGAATGCATCACATTTTACCCATTTGTCAGTTGATGAACATTGGAGTTATTTCCAGTTATTGACTATTATGAATAATGCTGCCATAATGCTATTTTGAAATAATCCTGATCATTTGTGTACAGGTTTTTATGTGGACTTAAGTTTTTATTTCTGTTGGGTATATAACTAGGAATGGAATTGCTGGATTATAATGTTAAATGTTAAACTGTACATTTAACATTTTCAAAAACTGTTAGTGTTTTCTACAGCAGTTGCACCATTTTACATCCCCACCAGCAATGCATGAAGGGTTTCAGTTTCTCCATACCCTCACCAACACTTAATTATTTGTTTAGAGACAAGGTCTGTCTCTGTCACCAAGGTTGGAGTGCAGTGGGGTGATCACAGCTCACTGCCAGTTTGAACTCCTGGGCTCAAGTGACCCTTCCACCTCAGTCTCCCTAGTAGCTGGAACTACAGGCACATGCCACCATTTTTTTTTTTTTTTTTTTTGTAGAGACAGGGTTCTCACTATATTGCCCAAGCTGGTCTCGAACTCCTGGGCTCAAGCCATCCTTCAGCCTCAGCCTTCCAAAGCACTGGGTGTGAGCCGCCAAGCCTGGCCAACAGCACTTATTATTTTCAGACATTTTAACTATAGTCATGTTCATTGGGTGTGAAGTGGTATCTGATAATCACTTTGATATGCAGTTTCCCGATGAGGAATGACATTGAGCATCTTTTCATGTGCTTATTGGCCGTTTGCACATCTTTGGAGAAATGTCTACTCAGATCCTTTGTTCATTTTTAATTGAGCTATTATTATTTTTATTTAGTTGTAAGAGTTCTTTATATATTCTGGATATGAGTTCCTTATCAGAAGTATGATTTGCAAATATTTTCTGCCAACCTACAAAAGTAGGTTGTCTTTTAACTGTGTTGATGGTTTCCTCTGAAGCACGAGTTCTTAATTTTTATAAAGCCCAGTTTATCAACTTTATCTTTGGTTGCTCATATTTTTTTGGTGTCATATCTAAGAAGACTTTGTCTAAATTGAATTCATGATCTTCTCCATTGTTTATATCAATGCTTTGCTACCTTGGCTGCCCGTTAGGATCACCTGGGGAGTTTAAAAAATTCCTAAGTCCAGGCTGTGCTCCAGACAAATTAAATCTGAATCTCCTGGGGCAGGTCCTGGAGATTCAAGTAATTCCAATGTGCAACCAAGGTAGAGCACTCTGCTCTATACTCCTCCGGGATTCCAAATGAACATACATTATAACTTTATATCACTTCATATTGCTTATCCTCTCTTTTACATGTTTCATTTACTTTATTTCTCTGCGTTGCATTCTAGATATCTTCTTTAGATTTATCTTTCAGTTTACCAGTTCTCTCTTGAGCAGTGGTGTTTCATCTGCTGTCAAGTACATTCATTGAATTTTATATTTATCAGTTTTAGTTATCTTTTCTGTAAGTTCCAGGTGATCCTTTTTCATGGTTTTATATTGCTTGCCAAGTTTTGTGATTTTTACCTGTTTTTGAAGCAGTAAATGGATTTTTTATTCTGTATCTTGTAATTTCAGTCTTGGAAGTCCTCAGTGGTCTAATTTTCTTGTTTGTTGTTTCTGCAGACTGTCACTCATGGTGGCTTGCTTCCTTGGGTCTTTCATCTTTCACCATGCAATTTAGGCAACACACATTTGATTGATTTAAATGTGTGTTGCCTAAATTGAGGATGTTTCCCCACAGAGATTTGTGTTTGCTGCTTCCGGGAGCCAGAGACACTGCTAATCTGGGACCAGTCTAGCCTTCTTCTAGGTTCCCTGGCTTAATGCAGGAGATACCGACATTTGCCATCAGGACAGCCTTTCCTTGCTTACCACATATATTTTAGCTCAAGTTTTTTTGTTTTGTTTTGCTTTGTTAGGAGACCTTGAGGTTTCTCCTACTTTCTTTGAGCCTAACTATGTATTGGCAAATAAGTTTTATAAAGGATATGCAGTATCTGGTCAATTATAATAATCTGTCTTTTGTAAGATGCATTTTTATGTACCAGTAAGAAAGAGAAAAATCACTGTCAATCAAAATGACACAATACTGTCTTATCACTTAGGATTTTATACTTATTGAAGGACAAGTATAACTTATCTTTTAAAGTTATTTAGACATTGATTTTTATCATGTATCACTCATGTGTATACCTAACAGAAAAATATAAGCAAGATAAATTCATTAAGATACTCATAAAACTTTCCTACAGTTGGACTTCTTCAGTTCTGAATCACTTCTTCCTCAGTCACTGATTTCCATGATTTTTCACAAAGTGTCTTTCTTTGTACCATCGAAAGCAGTAGTGATGCAGAATTTCTTAAAAGAGTGTTCTACTTTGTCTGTGGCATTTTTTTCCCAAGTAGTTGACACCTACTTTGAAGTTTTTGATGCACATGCACAGACCACGAGAGTCACGTCCTACTGCCTCCTGACCGATAGTGATTTTGATATATATTCCAATTTCAAAGATGTTAAGATTTTTTTTTAAAAGAAGTGTATCTTGGAATTGATAAAATTATGTAGTTTTTTTATGATAGGAAAAGGGACTTCGAAGTATCTAGACTAGTGCTACTCAAAGTATGGCTTGCAGGCTGGTGCCATTCTGCAAATTTGTTACTAGTCTAAGGATGTAAGTATAGAAATTTGAGGTAAGCACTTAGGAACTTTATGAACAATTAGACTGAGTTTTCTCTGGTAATTTCTCTGGTAATGTGTCAGTATGTTATTTTGTGAAAATACCAGTCCATAATGGATTAGACATTTAAATAAAAAACAAGACTATTTCTTCACCAATGGTAGTTTGAATACTATTGATCCCAGTGGTTCTGAAATTTTAGTGTTCATCAGAGTCACTTGACCCAGACTGATAAAACGCAAGCTGTTGGGCCTTACATAGGTCTAGGGTAGGGTGGGATAATTTGCATTTCTAACAAGTTGCTAGGTGATGCCAGTGCTGCTGATCCAAGGACCATACTTTGAGAACCACTGCCCTAGACCACTATAATGCTGGCAGCAGAAATTTTGCCAATGGTTTCCAGCTGAATTTGTAGAACACAAAGTCCTGATGCTCTCTTGGAAAGTTTCAGCTTCCAGCGATCACTCTTTAGTGAAGTTAGAATAACTTCTTTAAAACTCAGTTTAATCTCCCCTCCTTGGTACACTGTTCAGAGCACCACAACATACAGTGGCACAATCACTGTAGGCTGCAGCGTATATGTGATCATGTTTGGTTAGATGTTCACAGTCTTCTTAGAAGAGCGAAACATGAATTTTATTTTTCAAGTGAATTGGTGCTATGATGGGTATAATTAAACTCCAGTTCTGAGAATTCTGTGGGCACTCTGTTGACAGCATTCTAGAAACTGGCTGCTTAAGTAGCACAAATATCCAAAGTAACCCTTTCCAGTAGTATAAACCAGGCAGCCTGCCAGACTTCTGAGATATTTGTGTTGGCTCATCAAGGTGACAGGAAGAAGTTTGTTTATAAAAGACCGGCATTGCGTATCCATGACATGCTTCCCAGAAACAAATATTGTTATCATTGTCATCTTAAAGAATAAAGTAGCTCCCCCTTATCCTCAGTTTCACTTTCTGTGGTTTCAGGTGCCTTTGGTCAACCACAGTCTGAAAATAGGTGAGTATAGTCCAATAAGATATTGAGAGAGAGAGAGGGAGACCAGATTCACATAACTTTTATTACAGTTTATTATTTTAATTGTTCTATTTTATTATTGGTTATTTTTTTATAGGTAGTTATGCATAGAGAAATAACAGTATACATGGGTTTCAGTAGTACTTGAGGTTTCAGGCATCCACTGGGGATCTTAGAATGTATCCCCTATGGATAAGGATGGACTAGAGTATATATCAACCTCAGAGACCTTAATAAATGACCCATTAGGGAAAAATTAATATCATTGGATGAGTCAAATATATTAATTATTGGCACCACAGGCAGAGTAACCTTCCTTCTTGCCACCATGGCAAATGCTGCTAATCTTTTCAGTGTCCACAGGCAACATCTGTAGCTCCCTGAATATTAGATGATGTATGCATTTCACTAGGATGGGAATAATTAACATCCTGGTATTTTAACCTACTATGAACCTTATTAGAGTACTAATTCAGTACTTCTCAAACTTTCATGCACCTGAATCACTTGGAGAACTTGTTAGAGGGCTGGGATGGGGCCTGAGATTCTGCATTTCTTTTAAGTTCCTAGTTGGTATCTGTGTTCCTGGTCTGAGGACCAAGTGTTAAGCGACAAGATGCAAAACACTTTTGAACCCCTGCTTTTGTAAGGTCACCTGTCTGACAAACTAGCCAGTGGGACAGTTGTATAACCCTTTACTGGAAGCTTAGCCCACTCACCCAAACTGGTTATGGCCTGTGTCCTTATGCCACTCAGTAAAAACATTCAGCTGACACTAGGGATACTATTCATGTTGGAAACCGCTCCTTTTATGTCTATATCCTTTAAGATCATTTTACCTTGGGCATGAAAAATGTCAAATTTATTTCCATCAGAAAATGCTGTTTGGTGGGGGAAGAGTTGTCATGAATAGCATAAATTGTGGGTAAATGCATAGCATAGTATCAGAGAAAAGCCCCCAAATACTAAGGAAAGATAAAAGATTCAGCCTCTGTGATATGCCACTTAATGATGTCCTCAGAAAGCCACAGCTTTCCCTTGTAAATTTCAACTTATGATCAATGATCAGTGGTGCATGGGATGAGTACTGCTTTAATAAAATGATAATTTCATTGCTTGCTTTGGTCTTGGGTGAAACTCGAGTGACATATTATTAATGAGTCTGCTGTGTGCAGTCATGGCTCATTGTGGATACTTAGTATGCTTCTATTCTCTAGGAGCACATTACAGTAAACTAAAAAGAATTATTTTAAACAATGAAATCTACCCAAATCTGAGGGCAAATGCTGGATTCCTTTCCTGTATGAATGTCAGTTAGCAGTGCTTTCAGCTGCAAGTGATAGAAAATATGACTTACAGTGCCTTAAAATAGGGTTATTTTTCTAATATATAAAAAAGTCTGGAAGTTGGTGGCTGCTAGCAAATGAGTTCAATGAGTTGGTGATATCAAGGCCAGTGTCTCTGGACTTCATTGCCTTTTTTGCCTTATGGTTGCAGATGATGTGTGGAAGCTCCAGATACCATGTCTATGTTCAAGGCAGGAAGAAGAGTGAAGTCTGTACCAGATATGTCTGAACTTATCAGGAAAACAAAAGCTATCCAATAAATCTCCAGCAAATTTCTTTCTATATCTATTGAGCAGAACTGTTACATGGCCATGCAAGGTAACCTGGAAAACTTGCATTTATCTGGCCTACCTTGAAAAATATTGGGGTCCTATTAGCAAGAAAGAAGGGAGAGATTGCTACTGGGTAGGCACAAACTGGTGCCATGCCAAAAGTAACTAGAAGTAAAATTTCCCGGCATGATGTGATTAAACTTTGTTTTTAGCAGAATGCAATAATCATTTCTAGGAAAAAGAGTGAGTGTATTGGGGCAGGTCGGGAGGTTTGGTAGAGAGAAGAAGCAAAGGTCAAACAATATTTTGACACCCAAACTCCACTCCCTCCCAGTGAGATATATATATATATATAGTTTTGAAGTAACAAACTATACCTGAATTCAAAAGGAAAGGCAAACAGACATCATGTTATGCATGTAAAGCAGTTTGCAAATTCAACAACAGAATTTCTAAATTCATAATTTCTAAAGTCATAATTATGGCAGCTCCCCTTATTCTGTAGTCTTATTAGAAAGTTCAAGTATTAAACAGCTTGTGTTGTCAGCTTAATGAATCCCTAATGATTTTGAAAGAAAATTCTGTACCATTAATTATTATTAGAATGCCTCTTGGGACACTTCAAGATTCCATTTTTGATAAGAAGCAATCTATACGGTCTTTTCCTAAAGAATGAAGCAGCATAAAACATGAAAGTCTTGGGGTGTATTTCTTTAAAAATTTTTCTTTAGACATTGATTACTTAAATAATAAATATTTCTCTAATGATGTTAGTATATATTTGTTTTTGATTTTTTAGTCAATGTTCTACATCAACTAAAGTTAATTAGATCTGTACTGGAGTAGGATTTTATACATAGTTGAGCCTGGAAAACTCTTTTTGTCTCCTTCTTCATTTAATCTTATTAAAATAATTTAATCACTAGGAGATAACTCTTCTTTTGAAATTGAGGAAAAATACAATCTTGGTTGGAGGGGTAATTTTTTTCCTCTTAATTAAAAACAGCACGTACAGTCAAAATCAGTCTTTTCAGCTTGGTTTTGTAACATTTTGAAGGTGATTGCCTTGTTTAATCCTTTCTCTGTGCTGTTTCTGAATTAGCTCATACCTTTCTTATCTGTAGTCTAGTCACTGGATGAAAAGGAATGATTTCTGTGTTGTGTAGATTTTAGAATTTCAGGAGAAAAGTGAGATAAAAGAAAAATTTTAATTTTGTTTCACTGATCTAAAGGAAATAGAAGTGTTTTACAGATTCCTATAGGAAGTCTGGCAGGGAATCTCAATTGTGAAAAGATATAGGTGGGCTATTTTCGATAGATCTTGAATCAGGAGATTAATTCTTACTAGAGAATCACTTTCCTGCTTCCAAAAGAAAATGTGAAATAACTTGTGCCAGGATCTAAAAGATGAGCAGGGTCCTGGTGGGACAATGTGGTAGAGATATCAGAAACTAGATCTTCCAGGAGTTTTATGCATGCCTCAGAGTGAATGAGCTGAATCCAGACTGTGGGAGATGTGAACATTGAAGTGGAGTGCTGTATTCTAACTTCCCATTGGTTCCACTGCCCCTTTGTTGACATATTTGTAAGTACTACTCCCTCTTTTGTGTCTACACAGAACTTGGCACTTTGGGTCCTGAGCACTGCCAGTGCTGAGAGTTCTTTGAGAGCAGACCCAAAACCTCAAACCCGAAAGGGTAAGGAGTATATCCTGTCTTGTTTTCCACCATACTTGGTGTTCAATGAATTGATGAATGAAGAACCCCACTGTGGTTCTTAGACTTGTGTTTGTATTTCATTTTAAGATCTACATTCTCATTGGCAAATCATGCCTACATTCCACTGCACTTTAGTCAACTTGTATTGAGAGACCCCTTAGTATGACTTTGAAAAATTATTGGAATATCTTGAACTTTTCTTTTCAGAGCACAATGATTAGTGGGGATACCTTGTGCAGAAGAAAAGGGAAAAAAGGTGGTGGGGATAGGGAAAAAGAAAGAATTGTTGAAGTTGATAGGCATGGGCATATTCAGGTTTTAAATTAACTTTATAAGTTGCTGCCTAAGAAATATACCAAAGAAATGGGCAGCTCTGCTATTATTGGGAGATGAAAATATTATCTCACCTCTACAAAATGAGGCTGCAATATTGAAACAATGCCAGCTTCCCTGCTGGGCAGCCTGCCGACATTTCACTTAGGCACTGAGTTCTTTCTCAGCTACTCTGGCATCTGTGCCCTTCCTGCTGTTCCCCACTTTGCTAAAGGCTCAGCCTCCCTGAGCCATGTGAGAATCTGCCCTTTGTTGTACTTGAGCAGAGAATGTTCCCAACATTTCATTTGCTCTTCTCCTGGAGAGCTGGAGGGGAAGAGAGAAGCAGTGTGACAACTGTTGTACTCTCAAGCCAAAATGTCAGAGCTGTTCTGAAGCTAAGCACCCCATCTTTGAAGTCAGTGGCCTCCCTCCAAGTCTTTCTGGCTTTGAAATGGCAGTCAGATCTGCATTTGTCCTGTGAGGTGCTGTAAGAGGTTCTGCAGTGGTTTTAGATTCGGAGATCTTGTTATGAGTCATCTGGAGAACTTTTTCAGAGATATTCCACCGTGGGCACATGTGTCAGTTATTACTGGTGCATAACAAATGACCTCACAACTGAGTGGCTTAGGTTTTGTTTATTATTATTGTTCATATGTCTATAGGTCACCTGATAGTTCTGGTGAGCTGAGTCAGACTTGGCTTATTTGGGTTGGGTTTGCACATGTGTCTGCAGTTAGGTGAAAAGTCAGCTAACACTGGCTGGCCCAGCACAGGCTCACTTACAAGTTTTTCAGCTATCCAGCTATTGACTGGTGTGACAGGGGTGGCACAAAATCAAGAGCAGGAATGGAAGCATGCAAAGTCTCTTAAGACTTAAGTTTGGAAGTGTTGCACTGTCACTTCTGCTGCATTTGGTTGGACAAAGCAAGTCATGTAGCCAGTTCGAACAAAGCAAGTCATGTAGCCAGTTCAGTTGTGAAGGGTAGACAACTGGATTCCACTTTTTGATGGAAGGAGCTACAAAGTAAAATAGCAAAAGTCATTGATGCAGAGAGGGAAAGACTTTGTGGCAGCCTTTGCAATTTTTCACAGCATGTGGTCTCAGAGGCAGCATGAAATGAGAGATGCATTGAGATGTGTGGATGTGTGTTCTCGGTTTCTACATTTCTGTGAAGTGTGAGATGTGTGTGCTGGAGAAGGGGAGGGACAGATGCTGAGGAATATATCACACCCCTCTATCTCCTTTGCCGCCATCATCTTTCATTAGGGCTGCCACAAATAATCCCAGACAGCTTTCTTCACAAGTATCATGGACCATTTATCCTTACGCCTCCACAGGGCCAATGTTAGGTATTAAACTGCAGATTGAGGCCACAGTGGATATGGTGTTATTCAGTTATGTGCTTTTGCTATTTGTTGTTCTTTTGAAAGGCAAAACAAAACAAAACAAAATAAAACAAAACTGGATAGTGATTATGCAACCACATTATTAAGCTAGTATATTGTTGCTTTTGACGTAGTTCCCACCTTAAGACTGAAATACAATGACTCAACTTCTGAGATTTCCTTCTTAGACCAATGCAAGTATACAGCCCACTTAACAACTATGAAGGTCGGTGATATACATCTTTGGTATATTCCTCTCACCCCTGACTTCATTTTAGTTATCCTACTCTTATTTTGATTTCTTATTATCCTCATGATGGCCCACAGGGCCCTAAAATATGAGCAACAGCCCTTCCTGGCATTACCTCCCTGACCTCATGTCCTACCTATGTCCCCCAGGCTTCTACTGCTTCATACACACAGGCCTCCTTACTGTTCCTGAAACACAGGTACACTCCCCTCTTAAGGCCTTTGCATGAGCTGTGCCCTCTGCCTAGAAAACATCACCTGGCTGACATGCTCATCTCCTTCAGGTATTTGATACAATGACACCTTTTTGACAAGACCTACATGGAACCCTCTTATTTAATAAAACACACTGCCACGCTCTCACCACATCTCAGTCCTCCTTCTCTGCTCTGCATTTTCTTTTTTTCTGAACACTGATCACCTTCTAGCATACTAGACAGCTTGTTCATTTATAATATAAATTTTGTATTGTCTGAACCTCCTCTTCCTGTGTTTTGGAGATCCCCAAGACCACCCCCCAGGGTCAGTGAGTCACTGGGAGAACTCAAAGGACTCATATGGTTATAGCCACAGTTATGATTTATTACAGTGGAAGAACACAAAGCCATATCAGCAAAGAGAGAAGGTGCATGGATTGAAATACTGGGGAAACCAGCGCAGGCTTCCAAGGGTCCTCTCCCAGTGGACTCACATAGGATGCACTTAATTCCCCTACCAATGGGTTATGACAATATATATGAAGTGTTGTCTACCAGAGAATTCTATTAGAGACTCAGTATCCAGGTTTTTATTGGGGACTGGTAACATAGGCACCCCCTGCCCAACACGTATCAAAATTCCAGACTCCCAGAAGGAAAGTAGGTGTTCAGCGTAAGTCACATTGTTTGCAAAATTTAGGTGCAGTGAGCCAGTGTTACCAGTCCTGGGAATGGTCGTCCCACAATTCAAGTTCCCAAATGCCAGCCAAGGACCAACCTTGCAAGCAGGCCTTTTGAAGAATAGCATTCCCAGTGCTGCTATGTTAACACATTTCTCTACACCGTGCAGGAATATCAACTCTTTGAGGACAGAAATCTTTGTTTTGCTCCGTGATGCATCCCCTAAAACCGGTGCCTGGCACGTAGTAGGTGTGCAGTAAGTATTTGTTGAATGAATAGATGGAACCCAGGCCCTTGAGTTAACTGTCTCTATAGCAGAAATAACGCACAAAGGAGGAACAAGCTCCTGATTTAACCCCACGAGGCTTTACCTGAATCAGCAGTCCCACATACATGTACTCCTACCCAGATATCTCCCTGTCCAAGGAGCCTGAAACAAGCTCAGCTTCCACACCCTAATCTGATCCTCTGATTATTTCACATGTAAGTCTATCTATTCAACAGTGTTTCAAACACTTATGATGGAATTATGCAGCATACAAGCTGGAAGAAAATCTTCTCCATTAAGAGCCCATTTGCTCAGATGCAACATGTTCAGAATAACCTAGTTAGTTGCTTAGCGAGGGTCTAGTTCTCTTCATCTTTTTTTTCTCTTCACCACATTTGTTTTATGCCATCCACAGTGCCTAGCACTGTGCTAAATTAATGCAATATTGCCTTTAAACATTTCTTTGTACTGAAAACTGGCTTGGGGAGATCATTTGACTTTACCAGTGGCTGGTTGTGACCTTTATGTCAGCAATTTCTCAGTTTCTTCTTCTAATGTTTATTTTTAAAGGCGAAAGTGCCAAGTTAAATGATTCCCCTCTCCCACAACATACATTTCCTTCTTCTCTTTCTAATTCCTGAACCATTTTTCATTGTGACTATGTAAGCTCTTCCATTTACCTATTATCAGTGACTCTTTAGGTAAAAATCTCATTTTTCATTCTCTGTGCCATCAGTAATAGAAGGATTAAGCTAATTTCAAAGCTACTTGTGTCAGGATTTCATCCAGTCTGGAAAGTCTATCTATGTCATCGCAGGTTTGCTTGTCACATTCTGAAGTTTGACAAATTGATGGAATGAATCATTTGTTGAAATTCAACAAAGAGCACCCAGCCCATGTTCTATGTCTGTGCTTAAGATTAATCTCAGCTCAATATTACCAAATTGAATTTATCAGCAGAAAAAAAAAATATTTTCAAAATGAATATCATAGTACCAGCTTAGAATATAAATCTTACATAACATTTGTCATCAAAATTGTTTTAATGTTATTGCAAGAACGTGTTGAAATATTCCTACCAATAGAATATGCTAGGTTGGCATCTTAATAACAACTCTAATGCTGAGTCATTTTGTATAGGGAGAATATTTTTATGAATGGAAGAGGAATTATGAATCTATTCTTAGGTCAAATAAAAAATAATTGCACATCAAAATTCCTGGGCTGATCAGATGAATTAATGTTCTGGCTGAGAAATGACAAATTCTGAGGGAGATAAACTGTCAGGGCGCATTTACCAGCAACTTTAACAAATGATTTGGTCTTGACAGAAATGTTTTAAGTACAGCTTCTAACTGTTTAAGGTATTTAGTCATTTTGACAAGATTTGGTCTTGACAGAAATGTTTTAAGTACAGCTTCTAACTGTTTAAGGTATTTAGTCATTTTGACAAGACTGGGTTAGCCATTCCTGAAACTTTAAAAAATCTGACATGAAAAAAATGGAACCGTGTGCCAAGATATTACAGTACTTAGCTAGTGCTTCGGGGGCAGTGACTTTGTTACTTCCTAGAACTAGTAAAAAGCCTTAAACACTTTGTTTCCTAGGTCCTTTATTATATAGATGAGAAAACTGAAGTCCAGAGAGAAGGGCATACAGTAAACTAATAGCAGAACACAGAACGGAACTCAGGTCTTTTGGCTTTTAGGTCACTGTATCATTCTAATTCAATTTTATGTTTTAAGGCAGTGGTTCTCACAATCCAGCAGGCATCAGAATCACCTGGAGGGCTTGCTAATACAGAGATTGCTGGGCCCTACCTCAGAGTTTCTGTTTCCATGGATCTGGGATAGAGCCAGAGAATTTACATTTCTATCAAGTTCCCAAGGAATGGTGATGGTGTGGCTCCAGTGATCATACTGAGAACCACTGGTCAAAGGGATAGCAGGGATAGTCGGGAAAATAAGAATAAATGTGGAATTTCCTGCAGAAGGGGAAATCTTTGATTGGAGCAAGTATTTTACTAAGTATTAGTAATCAGGGAATGGAAGGGTCTGTTAGTAAGTTTACTTTTCCTATTGCCCTTGTAATTATTACTAGATAAGGTTTTTACTGTTGGCACAAATGCCTCAGAAATTTCTTGCGTGACTC
The DNA here is from genome assembly GCF_002776525.5 of Piliocolobus tephrosceles. NCBI lineage: Eukaryota > Metazoa > Chordata > Mammalia > Primates > Cercopithecidae > Piliocolobus > Piliocolobus tephrosceles. The sequence goes on along the minus strand of NC_045445.1, from coordinate 110,673,917 downwards.
AGAATTATGACCCACTGGGGACAATGATTAATTGTAAATACTTCTTGAGAATCCAAATCCTCACTAAAAAATTATCAAATTGCCTTTACTCATCTTGAATATTCACATTAACATAGGAAAAAAGAGAACCAGAAATGATGACTGAAAATGAGCAAAATGGATAATTGAGTTGACAAAGAGAATTAAACTTAAAACAAGAATTTGATTCCCTCAGATTTTGTTTGTCTGGGCCAGTTAACAAATTTATTGTCAGAAATGTGCTTTAAGTTTTCCTTGGTGCTAAGAATGGGAAGATTTCCTGATACTAAGATTAAGTCTAAAAAACAAATTCCCACTGAGAGTCTAAGCACATATTTTCATTAACATACAGTTTATTTCCACTTATTTTTTGTTTTTATGTTTTGGTCAGTATTCATTAGCTAGTTACATTCAAGTACATGCTTTACAATATATTTGTCTTGTTTTTCTAAGACCACCAGAGCGAGCACAAAAGAACCAGCAAGTAGGCACAGGTCAGGAGCAAAACTACGAGTTTATTTTAGTAACCTAAGGTGTGGAGAAGAAGTCTGTCGGCCTCGGGCAAAGAAGGCCGGCAGAGTTCCCCTCCCCCAAGCTCTGGGACGGAGTTCCGACATCCCGACAGGACTGGGAAGCTGGGAAGTCCGCGTGGCTCAATGGCGGAGAGCGGCTTTTCTAGGAGTGGGAGGGCAATAGGTGGGGCATGGGCGTGTCAGGGGCGTTCCGCAGGTGCCACCAGGTAAATCTTGGTCTCTTCGGATTGATGTCACCTGGCGCATGCCCAGTTGGTCTGCACCTTCCCGGGCGCCGGCTGCATTTTCGCGCGCCCGGGAAGAGTTGGGAGGCGGGGGGGGGGATGAAGAACCCGGAAATGCACCATCCTGCCTCTGTTCGTCCAAACAATATTGAGATAAAATTTTTAGGTAAATTGGTGGTAGCAAGCTTCCTTCCTGTCTCCTTTCAGCAACCTTCCACCTGCTAAAAAGAAATCCATATTTGCCTATTTAGATGCCCTCTTTATTGTACCTTTCACCCTCCCAGAGAAGGAAAAAATACTCCTTGTTGATCTGGAGGCTAAACTAAGGTTTTGGGAGAAGGGGAGAATAAAACTTAAATGGATTCTGGGGCTTGAGAAAGCACTGATGTGTAAAAGGTCCTGAAGCAGCTATGAGGGACAAAGGAGTTGGAGAATCAGGAAAGGGTATGAGGAAGTGTTATTATGGATTAAGAATGGATTTCTATTATTGTACTTTGAAAGCCAAGTAAAGAAAGAACTGCTTTTTAATTATCTGTAAATGCTAAAAGAGATACTGCACTGAGATTGGACCACATGGGTCCTTGAATTTAAGTTTACCTAAAGAACCTAAGACTCAATCTGTGCTCTAATAACATTTGTTTCTTAGAGGGAATCAAGGGAATCCATGGAAAATTAAGTTTCCAAGAAAACCAGAGTGGATGGGATACCAAAAAACCCACTACGCATATCTATCAAGTAACAAATATTTACAGTCACATGAAAGCCCTTGCAGTTGGTGAGATGTGAAACTTTCCCTATTGCTACAGCAGACTTAGTAAAGAGGTAGGGGCATGCAGATTGAGGGGAGAACCTGAGAGTACAGGCTTCATAAAGTGGAAAATATACTGTGACTTTAAAAAAATAATGTTTTGGTAAAACCCTGAGTCAGCTTTCCATTATTGGGAAACCAAGTGGTATCAGTTATCTACTGCTGCATAACAAACCACCTAAAAACTTAGTAGTTCAAAATAATGGAAACCATTTATTTTGCTAGAAAATATGCAGTTTGAGTGGGATTTGGCAGGATAGTTTGTCTCTGCTCCTTCTGTTATTAGCCGAGGGGCTCAACTTGGGGCTAGAGGAACCATTTTTAAGATGCTCATTCACATGGGTGGCAAGTTGGTACTGGTTGTCTGCTGGGAATTCATCTGGGGTTAGAAGCCTTGGTTCTTCCCTGTATTGGCCTTTCCCTAAACTGATTGGGCTTTCTCATTGCATGGTTGCTGAATTAAGTGAGCATGAAGGGGTGGCCTGCCCCTCTGCACCTGTGGGTGTTTCTCGTTAGGTGGAAAGAGAGACTTGAGAAAAGAAATAAGACACAGAGACAAAGTATAGAGAAGGAAAAGTGAGGCCCAGGGGACCGGCGCTCAGCTTACAGAGGACCCACGCCAGCCGCGGTCTCTGAGTTCCCTTAGTATTTATTGATAATTATCTTTACCATCAAAAAGATAAGGGAGTAGCTGGACAATAGGATCATTTTAGGGAGAAAATCAGCAGTAAAACATAAGAACAAGGATCCCTGTGACATGAATAAGTTTAAAGGAAAATTCTGTGCCTTGATATGCATATGCAAACATCTCCATAAACCTTTTAGCAGCATTGCTCCAGCAAGTCCCACCTTATTCCTAAAGGCGGTTTTCTCCTTGCTCAGTAAACAAAGCATACAATCGGGTTTTACACGGAGATGTTCCATTGTCCAGGGATGGGCAGGAGACAAATGCTTTTCTCTTACTTGAGATTAAGAGAATGGTGATGACCTTTAACCAGCAAGCAGCCTTTAGGCACTTGTTTAACAAAGCACATCCTGCACAGCTCAATGTCCATTAAACCTTGAGTCACCACAGCACATGTCTCTTGCAAGGACAAGGTTGGGGGTAGGGTCACAGATTAATAGCATCTCAAATACAGAACAAAATGGAGTCTCTTATGTCTACTTCCTTCTATATAGACACAGTAACAGGCTGATCTCTCTTTCTTTTCCCCACATGAGCATTCTAAGAGAATACAGCAAAAGTGCTTGACGTTTCATGACCTAGCCTTGGATATCATAAAATGTCAGATAATCACACAGCAATCACAGTGACCATTGAGGCTCAAGGGGAAAGAGAGTGGCAAGGTGCTATAAAAGCATGTGGATGGGCTGTTGTAGCCATTTTTGGATAATACAGTCTGCCACACAGGGGACCCTAAGGCATGTTCTATGTTTTCAATTAGTATTTACAACAGCCAAAGAGATGGCTCAGTGTTTCTCATCTTGCTCCTTTTTCTCCCTCTATCCCCATAGATAGAATGCTTGGTCCTTACTACAAGGCCAGTCCCAGATGCAAGCCTACTTTTCCCCCCATCTTTGTTCCTGAGGCCAATTTTGGCCACTTTTAAACACTTCAGGTCACAGAGCTGAGAAGGAGACAGTCAAAAAAGAATTAAATAAGAGAAGCAGAAGTTGCAAGTATTTATCAATGGCTTTTCTAACCAACAGTGGCCCTCTCTGACACCCTAAGAGATTCACCAAGATTAGAACTTCACCTATAGTAGCCACCACATTTATTATACTGTATATAGTCCTTATCTTAGTTTGGGTACCCCCAAAGTACATCCTGAGACAAGGATTTGGGAGTAAGTAGTTTGTTTGACAGGTCATCCTAGGAAACATAGTGAGGGAGTGGAAAATGAGGTTGGGCAGGGAGGAAAGCCAATAAAGAGTGTGATAATAAGCAGGTTACCTCCATGAACAACTAGGGCTCGAGCCCATGGAGACTCTTGATGGATGGTGTAGAACACACCCAGAGTTGTCCCTTAGAAGGAATTAGGAAAGTAGAGTATTTATCCACCAATCCCTGTCCCTCACTGGTTGGGGGCATTCACTCTGACACTTGCAGCTTGTCCTGTACCCAGCCCAAACACACTCATGAAGCCAAACAAAGACTTTAGGCAGAGTGAACAAATCTTTTCATTATCTTTCATATGATGCTTCTGGATAGACCAAAACAGAAAGCAGAGCACTGATTAGCCTTCTCTCCTCCTCTCCTCCAATGGGTATCCTCATACCTTGGCCATATCCTCTGCTCCATGGCTGTGGTGCGTTTTTTGATCCTCCGTCCAAGCTATAATTTGAGATATCTTTGCTCCTTTGTCATACTCCATCCTTGCCACGACTGTAGGCGTAGTCATCCTGTCATTTTAAACAAGGAGGATAGGGCCTGTGGTCCCCTTTTGGTGTGGAAAGTGTAAAGGTTCCCTGAATGGCCAGGGTCAAGGTAGCAACCAGTAGTTATAGATAAAGGATGCATAAGGGAAAGGAAAGGACTAATATAGACCAGTGTTTTTAAAGTGGAGCTCCCAGGCCGCCAGCATAACTGGACTGCTTGATGTAAATTTATACCAAGAAGCAACAGACTGAGGAGTTTCAGAGCATAGGCGTTGGAGCCAGAGTGCCAGAGTTTGAATCTCTGAGCTATTTACTAGTTGTGTGACCTCAGGAAATTACTTGAGCCTTCTGTGCCTCATTTTCCTTATCTGTAAAATGCACCTAGGTCATATGACTGTTTTGTGGATTAGGTGACATAGAATGTGAAATGAATGTGGTATAATGCCTGCCAATTTCTAAGTGCTCAATAATGTACCTTTTTTTTTTTTTTGAGATGGAGTTTTGCTCTCGTTGCCCAGTGGTGCGATCATACGGTGGTGTGATCTCGGCTCACTGCAAGCTCTGCCTCCCAGATTCAAGTGATTCTACTGCCTCAGCCTCCTGAGTAGCTGGGATTACAGGCATGGGCTATGAGGTCTGGCTAATTTTTTGTGTTTTTAGTAGAGACGGGTTTCACCATGTTTGGCAGGCTGGTCTCGAACTCCTGACCTCAGGTGATCCACCCGCCTTGGTCTCCCAAAGTGCTGGGATTACAGGCGTGAGCCACAATGCCTGGCCTATTGTTTTTGTTATTATTTCTAGTTCATATCCTAGACATAGTGAATCATAATCTATGAGAATGGAACCTGGAAATCTGCATTTCTAACCCCACTTCCCCATGTGATTTATATGTATCCTGAAGTTTGAACACCAGTGCTCCAAGCTGAGAGGCCAGGAGAGAGATCAGGTGATGTCAAGACAGGATTGATTAACATAGTTACATCTCATTTCCCCAGCAACTTTGGGAAATTAGGAGTTTCCTATTTAAGTGAGTTCTCCAGATGGCTGAGACTGTTCTCTTTAAACACTCAATCTCAAAAGCTAACACTTGATGTATTATGCTTAACTGTAAATGATATATCACATGCTTACACAGAGAATTCTGGAAGGTAGTATTATAACAATATTTTTGGAATGACTTAGTTATCATCAGACAGCCAGGCAGATAGCAAATATTTATTGACTGTTTCACTCTGTCCCCTCGTTTTGGTTGGTGCTGAAGATACAAAGATGAACAGGACCAAATCCCTGCTTTCAAGAGTTTCACTCTCTAGTAGAAGAGAGATCAGGAAATGTTGATACAGTGAGAGAAGTGATAGAATAGAAAGCTGTTTTGAGCTTTATTACAGGGAATTCCTAACAGCTATAAAAGTGGGAAGGATATGTTACCCTGATGTTGAGCCCCCTGAGTGCTTGGGCCTACTATCTTTTTTTTTTTTTTTTTTTTGAGACGGAGTCTCG
>NC_045445.1:110627573-110643455 GCF_002776525.5 Piliocolobus tephrosceles | reverse complement strand
CACAGGCTGGCTGTCCTTGCTCATTCCTGGGTATAGGCCAAGCTAACTTTGGAAGAAATTTAGTTTATAGTTTAATCTTAAAGCAAGGATGATAATAGCCCCTCCCCAAACTAAACTGCCTTTTGTAAAACTAATGAGAGGCCATGAGGTTAGGATTATGAGAGGGGCATGAATTTTGCTAAAATGTAGATGTAGTTAAATGATACCAACTATTGTTCTAGAGGTCACAAGATTTGTGACTTCCCCAATTACTTCTGTGGATAATGTCACTACTGTAGAACTTAAGATTGGTCTTTTGAGATATTTTTCAGACTTTTGCATTTTGGCAGATGATTAACCCCACTCACAGGTGACTGACCCCACCCAGAGGCAGACTCAGGGCACAAGTACAATTTTCCACACTGCTATGATTGCATCCCCAACCCATTAGCAACACTCATTCCCTAGTCCCCTGCCCACCAAACTGTCCTTGAAAACCCCTAAACTTAGAGCCTTTCGAGAGATTGAGTAATAACTCCATCTCCTGCATGGCCAGCCTTGCATCAATTAACCTATTTCTTTATTGCAATGCCACGGTCTCACTGAATTGATTTTGTCTGTGCAGCAGTTAGGAAGAACTGATTGGGCGATTATAAGAATGGGATATCTCTTCTATGCCTGAATCACCATTGTATTTTGGAAGCACTAACTTGTTTGGCTTTACAGGTTCACAGCTAGAGAGAAATTTTACTTTAGGACGAATAGTACCTTGAGACTTACCCATATCACATTTAGATGATATTGAGATGAGACTTTGGACTTTAGATTTTAGAGTTGATTCTGGAATGAGTAAAGACTTTTGGGGCTCTTGGGGTGGAATAAATGCATTTTTCATGTGAGAAGGACATGGATTTGGGGAAATTAGGGGCAGAATGTAATAGACTAAATGTTTATACCCTCCCCACCAAATTCATATATTGAAACCCCCAGTGTGATGGTGTTTGGGGATGGGGCTATGGGAGGTAATTAGGTCATGGGGGTGCAGCCTTCATGATGGAATTAGTACCCTTATAAAAAATGATATGAAAGAGCTGGCCTCTTTCTCTGCTCTCTGCCACGTGAGGCTACAACGAGAAGATGGCCATCTGCAAACCAGGGAGAGGGCCCTCACAGATGCTAGATCTGCCAGTGCCTTGATCTTGGACTCCCCAGCCTGCAGAACTGTGAGAAATAAATATCTGTTGTTTAAACCACCCAGTCTCTGGTATTTTACAGCAGCCTGAATAGACTAAGACAATACATATAAAGGGCCATAAGTGGTCTAGAACTGAGACTTAATTGAGTGTAATATGTGAAATGTGTAATTGTCTCAAAAAACTATTTATATCCAGTGACATACAGAGGGGTCAAAGAACCTTTTGGAAGCAACAATAATAACCTGTCTTTTGTCATGACTTTCAAGGAAGTTCAGGTGTGTGTGGGCATATTATGATAATGAGGGTAAAGGACAATGGAATTCAGGTTTCGTGTAGGAACGGGGGGATGCTGAGGGTCTGAGGAAGTTATGATTTCAGATATATAAGAGAGAATGTTACATACACTTGAAACCGACCCTATCCAGCCAGGAGTGTTTCTTGGAGGAAGGCCGTGTCTTTTTACTTCAAAAGATTCTACCAAGCTCTCAAGACTCCAGAAAATGGGAGATCTACAAGGATCTGTACTTAGCATAGCAGAAGCCAGTGTGGCACAGTTAGGACAGCACAGGTGACAGTTCAGAACCAGAGGCCAGCAGAGGTGAGGAATGATGGGGGTCTTCTGATAAGCTGAGGTCACTGGTTGCCTGCTAATCACAGATCATGTATTAGTCTTTGCCTAGTAACCTCAGGGATGGCTTTGTGGGGCTGGAGATGTTTGTATCTTTAATCTGAGGGCTCTAAATCTATGCTCTTTCTGTTGGGTCTGCATTCTTGTGTATACCATGGTGGTGATGGCTGGGGGTTGAGAGGTGGTAGCATGGGGTATAAATCTTGGTTGGAAGAAACATTTGCAAATTGAAGTTGAAGTTGAAAATGCATCTACTATTTGCCTAACCAGATGGTACTTCCTGTGTAACCCCTCTAAACATTCCCTACTTGCAGTGGCTTAGGAATAGTTTAGGAGTATTTCTGTTTAACCATTTCATGTCTGATATCATGTGGGTTACATTTGCTCTAAACTGTGTCTCTTCAGACTGGTATGTCTTTGTCACACAGAGTCTGATCACCCCGAGGACTTTGGAGACAGTTTTGAAAATTCGTTTCTAACCGGGTGACCATCTTGTGGTGCTTATACAGATTTGATATTTTCGATCAAGCTACAAAGAACTACTAGTTCCAAGGGAGCTTATCAAATTATAGAAAATTACTAGTTCCAAAGGATGTTATATGGTGCTCCCTGTAAGTTTGTGAATCACTTGGTTAAATGATGTAAAACGAGTTTCTTTATTGCACTATTTTTCAGGGACTTTAATATGCTAATGTACATTGGAAAAAAAGAGAAGATGATATAATATTAGACATTTCACTAATTTATTTGAATATTTTTCACAAAATACTTATTAGCATCTTTTTTCTCACATAATTCTAGTTAATAACTTTCAGGATAATACTGTTCTAAGAAATAAAGTTTGAGAAATATTGTTTTACAGAAATTAAAAACATTAGCCTGGCCTTTTGAATTTCTATCAACCCCTGGCAGAGCTGAGCTATTATTTCTAGGTAATTCCAGCTTCATTAACAAGATTATATTAGCCAAATTACCTCTCTGAGCCATTGAGGGACAATCTGTCACCTCCTGTCCTAAACTTCCAAATTATTATCTTGGGAATTAACATCTAGTTCACTAAAAGAAAAACGAATTCTCCCCAGTGGAAGAACTCCAATTGCTTGGTTTATAGTCATGGTTGTACAGTTTTCCTATTTTTATTAATTGTTTTAAAAAATTTGCTAAAACAAGAGTAATTTGCCTAGTTTTACTGTTGAGTTTTTGAACTTTGTTTTATTATAATTTGGTATAGTAAATAGTCATTTTCCAGAAGGATGATTGTCAGAATCAGATCTCTTTCTTAGCCAAAAATAGGAGCAGCCCAGACTACTCTTTCTCCTGCTTGAGATGGCATAATTTATCAATAAAGGGCCTTTGAATGTGATGTTCCCAGATGGAGGCTTTCAGTAGAGCTTAAACTTGCTGGTTCTTTAAAGTTCTTCTAGGAGTGAGAAATAGCTCAAATCACGAGTCTCTAGGTGGCACAGAGTCTTACAATCCCCAGGTACTCGTGGTTGGGGGACAGGTGTCTGTAAGGACTGTGGATAATGTAATATGTGATACAAAGGAAGGGCAAAAAATTAGCATGCACTCTCTGATAGGTTAAAAGAAAAGCCCTGCGTGGATGTATATTTTTAAAATGGTGTACGTGACCTCAAATTGTGGGTCTACAAACTGTTTTACCTTTACCTATCTAGCAAGTAATCATTTTGTAGACACAAAGCAATATGACGCCATTTTTTTCAAGGCATCTTTAAAACCAAATATTTGATAATCCATCTAAATATTTGAAAAGTATTTAATTAATTATTTACTTTTATGAAATGACACTGGGTAATAAGATATTGTATTAGTCAAAATGGTCTAGGTTTTCTATGTTAACAAATACCTCCAAAACCTCAAAGGTATAGCCTAAAGATTTATTTTTCATCCACACTACATTGATAGCATAAACAGGTTCATCAATGGGTAAACTACAAATCTGATCCCCATAATCTTGACTCTGGGGTCAGGCGGGTGCAGTAAACTTTACCTGGATCATTAGTAGCTTTGTGACAGAGGGGGAAAAAGACAGTAAGCCATATGCTGCCTCCTATAGCTTCTGTCCAGGAGTGACACAAATCACTTAGGCACATTTTGTTGGCTGAAAAGAAACCACAAGACCAAACCTGACATCAATGGGGGTGGGAAAGTATAATCTTTGCCCAAACAGGAGCAGTGAATATTTTTGAACAAGAATGCAGTTTACCGTGGAGGTCCTGACTTTGTGTTAAAGGGGTGCAGGCTATGGGAGGATAGACTCAAGGAACCCATTGCTATGCTAGAAGTTGGGTGCCAACTCTAGTCTAGATGCTCTTGGGTCCAGCAGCTCATTTTTTTATCTTACTTTTTCAATACACACCAATCCCCTCAATGCTTGAGTGTCCCAGGTCCTGAAGGTAGGTTTTGAAGTATTCTGGTTCAGTCTAGGTAGATCTTACAGCGTAATCTTTGCTTTGGAGGTTGTCTGGACTCCAGAAAAAGTGTGCAGCTTTGAAATGGCTATAAAGCTAACCTTGAGGTGCCAGAGCATTCAGATGTCAGTGCCATCTTCTTGCCAGCATGGCAAGAACCTTTTGCCATGGCTCCTCCTCTAAATATGCATTCTAAAGAAATCCTGGGTATGAATGTGTGTATGTCTATGGGGAGATAAAGACCTAAAACCTACACTACTCTTTCTAAAGAGCCAGAGGAGCCCTCATTGAAATACAAACTTAGTAGGCACCCCACAATTCCTGAGCTTATGAGAGGAGAAGGGAGGGTGAGTAAATTTGACTTTTTTTCATCCAGAACCATTATTTTATCCAGAGTAACTCCATTTTTACTGCTTACATAATTGGGAAGCCTCACAAGATTGAGTTTGTGAATAGAAATCTATTGAAACCACAGTGTTACGGAGCATGAAGGCAGGTGCTTAAATCAGTTAAATATAGAAATAAAATTTAAGGAAATTTCTACTTGTAAAAGCCTTTAGAGCATCTGGGAGTGGTGGCTTATGTCTGTGATCCCAGCATTTTGGGAGGCTGAGGTGGGAAGATTGCTTGAACTTGGGAGTTTTAAACCAGTCTGGGCAACATAGTGAGACCTTGTCTGTACTAAAAAATTTTTTAAATTAGCTGGATGTGGTGACTGGTGCCTGCAGTCTCAGCTACTGGGGAGGCTTAGGCAGAGGGATCACTTGATCCAAGGAGATTGAAGCTGCAGTGATTGCTCCACTGAATTCCAGACTGGGCAACAGAGTGAGACCAGGTCAGTCACTCACTCAATCAATCAATCAATCAATGCCTTTAGAGCCTCTTTTATTAAAAAGAGATGATATGTATTTTCTTTTTTTAATTGAAATTTTATTTTACTTCAAGTTCTGGGATACATGTGCAGAATGTGCAGGTTTGTTACATAGGTATACGTGTGTCATGGTCATTTGCTGCACCTATTGACCTGTCCTCTAAGTTCCCTCCCCATGCCCCCCATCCCCCAACAAGACCTGGTGTGTGTTGTTCCCCTCCCTGTGTCCATGTGTTCTCATTGTTCAACTCCCACTTATGAGTGAGAACATGCAGTGTTTGGTTTTCTTTCCTGTGTTAGTTTGCTGAGAATGATGGCTTCCAGCTTCATCCATGTCCCTGCAAAGGACATGATCTCATTCTTTTTTTTTTTTTTTTTTTTGAGACGGAGTCTTGCTCTTTCGCCCAGGCTGGAATCCCGTGGCGGGGATCTCGCAGTGAGCTGAGATCCGCCCACCGGGTTTACGCCATTCTCCTGCCTTAGCCTCCCAAGTAGCTGGGACTACAGGCGCCCGCCACCTCGCCTGGCTAGTTTTTTGTATTTTTTAGTAGAGATGGGGTTTCACCGTGTTAGCCAGGATGGTCTCGATCTCCTGACCTCGTGATCTGCCCGTCTCAGCCTCCCAAAGTGCTGAGATTACAGGCTTGAGCCACCACGCCCGGCCAATCTCATTCTTTTTTATGGCCGCATGGTATTCTGTGGTGTATATGTGCCACATTTTCTTTATCCAGTCTATCATTGATGGGCATTTGGGTTGTTTCCATGACTTTGCTATTGCAAACAGTGCTGCAATAAACATACATGTGCATGTGTCTTTATAGTAGAATAATTTATATTCCTTTGGGTATATACCCAGTAATGGGATTACTGGGTCAAATGGTATTTCTGGTTCTAGATTCTTGAGGAATCACCATACTATCTTACACAATGGTTGAACTAATTTACACTCCCACCAACAGTGTAAAAGTCTTCCTATTTCTCCACAGCCTCGCCAGCATCTATTGTTTCTTGACTTTTTAATAATTGCCATTCTGACTGGCATGAGATGGTGTCTCATTGTGGTTTTGATTTGCATTTCTCTAATGATCAGTGATGTTGAGATTTTTTTCATGGTTTTTGGCCATGTAAATGTCTTCTTTTGAGAAGTGTCTGTTCATATCTTTTGCCCACTTTTTGTAGGGTTGTTTTTTTCTTGTAAATTTGTTTAAGTTCCTTGTAAATTCTGGATATTAGACCTTTGTCAGATGAGTAAATTGTAAAAATTTTCTCCCATTCTGTACGTCACCTGTTCACTCTGATGATAGTTTCTTTTGCTATGCAGAAGCTCTTTAGTTCAATTAGATCCCATTTGTCAATTTTGGCATTTGTTGCAATTGCTTTTGCTGTTTTCGTCATGAAGTCTTTGCCCATGCCTATGTCCTGAATGGTATTGCCTAGGTTTCCTTCTAAGGTTTTTATGGTTTGCGGTTTTACATTTAAGTCTTTAGTCCATCTTGAGTTAATTTTTGTGTAAGGTGTAAGGAAGGGGTCCAGTTTCAGTTTTCTGCATATGGCTAGCCAAGAAACTGAATTTTAAAAAGATCACCAGATGGTATTTTGAGAAGCACTGGGTTAAGAAACATTAGCTATAAATTATTTAAATTTCCCAATGTTAGGTTAGGTCCTGACAACACTATATATCTGGAGTATATAAATCTGACTTTCCACAGATTATTTTTTCTAACTATTACTATCATGGCTTTGGTTTCTATATAAAGGAAAGGTTGATTTTTTTTAAAAGACAAGTTTTTGTAAAACTGCTATTGAAGATATTGTTCAAAGTTTTCTAACGCCTCTATATGAAGGCCCAAGTGATAAGCTACCCTCATAGCCCACCTAACAAAGTGAAATGAGAGTTTGTCTTAGTCTTGAGGGCCAAGAGGCAGAGCTAATTCCTGTGCTTAGTGCAGAAACTTCCTTTACCCTAGGGGTTTTGCTATAAACATTTTACCTCTTAAACCTCAAACCATGTTGAATGGTTAATGGTTTCACTGTATTTGTGAATTTCTGTTGTAAACCACCCCAAATGTATTTTTGGAAGTGGGTAGAGCCCAAGGAAACATTTTTACAATATACGGAATATGTGTCTTAAGGTGACAATGAATTATTAGTGTCGAAGTACAGTTCTAAGTCTTACCTGACAAGCAGTCCTCATAGACTCTGAAACAACTGTAAGGAGGTGCTAGACTTCCCACCCTAGGCCTTGCTCAAGCACCACCAACATTATCATGTAATAGTCCAAAATGCCCTGAGTGCCCATCTGCATAGAATGCAGAGTCACTCTGATATCACAGTAAACACATATGTAACTGAGTAAGAATCTGATATTAACTTAATGTTTTCACCCAGCAATTTATTTCACCCAATCCTTTGCCTCATCATCCTGTTAGTAGCATAGGCTTCTGCCTAGAGAAAGAAAGAAGCCATCTGACTATCTAATAAACATCAAAATGACTTTTTTGTATGTCTTTTTTTAAAGTTAGAGCTACTGGAATGAGACAAATGACTTTTGATACCCACGGACAATAAAGAAAAATGTGGGTTATTAGATCCTGGATTTTTTTTTTTTTTTTTTAAAGATGGAGTCTTGCTCTGTTGCCCAGGCTGGAGTGCAGCGGCGTGCTCTCGGCTCACTGCAAGCTCTGCCTCCCAGGTTCATGCCATTCTCCTGCCTCAGCCTCGCAAGTAGCTGGGACTACAGGCGTCCGCACCATGCCCGGCTAATTTTTTGTATTTTTAGTAGAGACGGGGTTTCACCGTGTTAGCCAGGATGGTCCCGATCTCCTGACCTCGTGATCCACCCGCCTCGGTCTCCCAAAGTGCTAGGATTACAGGTGTGAGTCACCACACTTGGCCTCCTGGGTATTTTTAATACTTAAACTATAAAACAATAGATTTGAAGGATAGTTCTGAGTAAACTCAGGATGGAGATACAAGCTGTTCAAGGTGGGATGAGTTGACGTGGAAAAGAAATCAGAAGTTGAAAGTCAGTGTGAGTGTGGTGTCCTGCTTCCCTACCTCCACCCCATCATGCCAAGCCTTAGGAGCCTTACAACAGGCCTCCAGACAGGTTTGGGAATCTACAGTTTGTTAGGATGTGTGCCTCCCTTTTGCCTAGAACTCAGGAAGATGGCAGCCTCAGAGGTGTGTCTCTTGCTTCAGGGTCTGGGACCAGCAAAAGAGATACCACCACGTGGCCTGTCCCACATGAAACAGCAGAAGATGATCCTGAGTTTCCTATGGGCACCAGAACAGAGTAGAAAAACATCTCACCCCCAAAATTAAATTTACTTTTTAAAATGTCCAGTCCAAATCATTTCAAATTAAAAAGTTAGAGAAATTGTTTATACAAAGTCAATATTCACAAGTGGTTAAATTTTTACTTCGTATATCTCTTTGGGGTTGTAGTTTACTTGGAACCCACTAGGTTACAAGAAAGAGCCAGGCCTTTCAGGAAATCTCTGTAGCAGATAAAGATTTACTTAAGGTATTGAGAAGACAGAAATTTGGAGGAGCTTCTTTGAGGCAGAACATCATGAGCACTCTTATAGTGCATAGTGACCTCCAGAGAACATCATGAGCAGAGAAGGTGTTGAGCAAGCTTAAAGAGACAAAATAGGGCTAAAGAAAAACTTTCAAGTAGGAAACTGATCTTCACAAACTGAGTAATTGATGAGTATTATGTGCAAAGCCTATGCTAAGTTGGAGAAACATGGAATCTTAATAATGAGACTAAGTAGACATGCAAAACATATAAATAATGAAATATTCAGCATTCATTTAAATCCTAAAAGTAGTACGCTACAGGAGTAACGTGAATGGAGTAAATATTGAGGGCCTCACAGAGGAAGAGGAGTATGAGCTGAGCTTTTGAAGGACAAGTAGGAAGTGGGTAAATGAAAGCATAGAGAAGAGAGAATTTTTAACCTATTAGATGACGGGGGGAGTCCTGTGTATTGGGGCAATGCTTCAAAACCCTCAAGGTGCACACATATTACTTGGGGCTCTTGATAAAAAAACAAAGATTCTAATTCAGTAGGTCTAGGGTGGGGCCCGGATTCGCTACTAACAAGCTCCTTGTTACAACAGTGGTGATGCTGAGGCTGACACTGCTGGTTCATCAACCACACTTGAAGTAGCAAAGGATTATGAAAATAGAGAGGCTGGTTGCAGCAGAGGATTTCTTTTGGAAATGGTGAGACATTAGACTGAAGGAACAATAGAAGTTCCCAATGATATTCAAGGCAGCGAGAGGAAGCATTAAGCAAAAGTGTTGCCTATTATCATTTAAATGATTAGATTACCCAGAAAAGGGACACAGCAACAACGAGAAATTCTCTTCCAATATTCTGCATGTAAGACAGACATGTCCATATTTGCATGCTCCACTGAGGAGCTCTTTTAGCCAGTGTGGCCAGGTTTGTTATTTTCTTAATTGGTCTCTAAATGGGGCATGTGTGCTGGTGCAGAATGAGCAAGTCCCTTCCATCTGGTTTTCCTGATGCTCCCTGACCATTATTATGCTGGGCTATGAGGAATAGGAGGCAGGTTGCTCTAGTTGATGATTATCCTCCCGTCATTAAAGGGATTCAGCATGGAATTTCAGTTACAAACATTTGGTCCCAGGTACCATTTCACAGTTGTTTCTTTTCCCTTCTCATGTGAAGAAACACAAACCGAGAAAACACTAGAAACCAGAAAAGAAAAACAGGTTTTACCCCATTCTTAGAGCCTGACTGCTGGCTTTAAAGATTTATTAGAAGTAGCTGGTAACCCAGTCTGCACCAAGTGTCACTAGATGATTTTATTCTCTTTCCTCTAAGACACTAAATGTCTCAGAGCACAAGCTTCCTTATCTACAAAAACAGGATTATGTGTGTCTCACCTATCTCCTCAGGTAATAATGAGACTTACGAAAAAGCAGTTCCCAACGTTTGACTGCATACTGCAGTCACCTGGCGAGCTTTTAAAAAGCCCAACGCCCTGTCCACACCCCACACTGATTACATCAGACTCTGGGCGTGGGACCCAGGGATGAGTATCTTTTTTAAACTCTCCAGGTTATTACAAAGAGTGTCAAGGTTGAGAACTACTGACATGCAATATTGAATTAATGCAAAAGTAGTTTTAAAAAGCAAAGTAATAATACTATGATTATGATAATGAAGAAGAGGAGAGCTACAGGGAAAATATGGAAAAGACCTCCCGAGTATAGAGAAATTCCTTTGGTCTGAGTCATGGAGGAATGGAAGGAGAAACCTGATGTGCACATGAATGAACATGCTGGGTCAGGCCAGAAGTCCACTAAATGCCATCCAGTGTTTCCAAAACAGGCACCAGTGCACATTGTGAGAGGCTAATGAGGAAACCACAGAACACAGCAGACAGTGCACTGGACTAGGAATCAGGAGATTAGGGCTCGAGGCTCCATTGGCACCATACCCATGGTTAAGTCATCAGACCTCCATTTCTTCATCTGTAAAATAAAGGGGCTGGACTAGTATCTATTCACTAGGTCACAGCTTCTCAAATGTTAGTGTTTCTAAAAATCATCTAGTGATCTTGCTAAAACACAGCTTCCCAGGCCTCACCCTCAGGGATTCCAACTCAGTAGCTGTGGAGTGGGGCCTGAGGTCTTGCATTTATAACAAGATCTTGGGTGATGGTGATGCTCCTGGCCAGAAAAGCACCTCTTGAGTAGCACTGTACTAGGTGACACCTAAGATGCCTCTAGGTTCCAAGCTCT
Organism: Piliocolobus tephrosceles; assembly: GCF_002776525.5. NCBI lineage: Eukaryota > Metazoa > Chordata > Mammalia > Primates > Cercopithecidae > Piliocolobus > Piliocolobus tephrosceles. The sequence goes on along the minus strand of NC_045445.1, from coordinate 110,632,564 downwards.
ATGGTTCTCCAAAGCATTGGGGGAATCTGGTTTTTGAACATAAAAAGGAGAATAGCGTGGTGATAAACAGGGACTTGGGGGTCAGATACACCTGGATTCCAAACTTAGCTTTACCAGTTTCTAGTAGTGTGAATTTGTGAGTTACTTATTCTTTCTTAGCCTCATTCTTCTCATTTGTAAAAAGTCATGATAATATCTACATCGCTGGATTGCTGTAAGGATTTCATATAAGATGCTTAGCACAGTTCCTAGCATAAAGCACATGCACAATGCCTGCAAGCGATAGTGAAAAGGGACATCTGAAGTTCAATAGTGACTGAACTCCAGGCCTTGGAGGTTTGAGATCAGCATATTTCTCATAAAATAACCATGCTATTGTCTACTTCTTATACCTCATCTTCCACCCAAGGACCAGCTTATGTCAGCCTGTATTCCTAAATTGTTCTAACTTATAATTCATAAACTAGCAATGTATGACCCTTCATGTCTGTGTATTTACTTTTCTCATCACCACACTTGCAGTCTTCACTGTCCTACTTTTCCCAAAATTACATTCCTTTGCTCTTTCAAAATATCTCTCAAGTTTATCTGGTTTCTAGATACTAACTAACTATATAACTTTAGACAAATCATGCAACTTCTCTGGACCTCAATTCCTCATCTGGAAAAATAAGAAGTCAGGCTGAGGTGGTCTTTAATGTGTCTTTCACATAGAGCATTTTATGATTGAAGTCTTTATGACATTTATAAATCTATATACTGTATACATATTTGGGCTGTAATTCTGTAATGTGAACATGATAGTATGTTTCAGCAGTTTAATTTCTTAGAGAAAAAGCAAAAAGTCATTTGTGGTGAAACTAGAACACAGGTTCAACTTGTCCTATTCTAGGCATTTTATCAATATGCCTATTTTCTTATGTACTTTCTTCCTAATAGAAAGCTTAAAGGACTAGAACTCTTTGTAGCCTCCTGGCATCAGTTACTTGAATTATCTGCAGTTGTCAGTCTCCTGATGTACCCAAAGTGAACAACGACATTAAGACTGAATGCTTTGTTGACTATTTCACATCATACCTTTCTCTAAGTCACTGTTAAATGAGTATGTCATTACAGTATTCTCAAACTGTGGTTCAAAATGTTCAAGTGCCTGTTTGGTACATGATAACGTACTAGAGAGTACAGAAGTATAGGGATGTATAGTTGCTTATTGTCAAATATACAGTACATGCCCTTCTTATTTTAAAAGGCCAATTCTGAATTCATAGTGGCTTACACTATTAGTTAGTGACATCTCTTTTCCCTTTATTTCCTGCTAACTGAATATCAGTTTTATTAGGCTGGCAATTGTGTCTAGTCCTAAGTGACAGTAATTAGCCTTGGCCAAATATGTAAATCCCATTGTCCCTTGCCAAGTACCCTGCATTCCTTGTAGCTAGGGTTGGCTATGTGACCTCACTTGATCAATGGAGGAATCTGCAGGAGCTTCATGGAAAGCTTTTTGTTTCATAATACATGGAAATAAAATGGACATACATGGCTGTTATCTTCCTTTCCTTTTTTTTGGCTGCCTTAAATGCATATGTGAGGCCTGAAGTAGTACACGGCCAATTTGCATCCTGCAGCAATGAGCACGTGGATGAAAGGTCAACATTCTGAGAATGAAGGGGGAGAAACAAAAATCCTGGGATTTTTGGACATTATTGAGCATCTGTACCACAACCAGGACCACCTATATCCAGACTCTTGTTATAAGAGAAAATCTAATCCCTTTTTAAAAAGTCACTGTTCATTGGGTTACTTACAGCCAAGCCCACATAAACTGGGTAGCCATAAAGTGCCAGTCTAACAACACTGCTAGCCTTCACTACCCTGCAAAGCAATTTTTGCCCACGTCCACCTCTGTTGTCACAGAAACCTCTGACTCTAAAGCTCTTTAAAGTGGGACCGACTGCCTGAGTAGGCAAATTTAAATCCAGTTCTGACTGCACTCACAAGGTTGCAATTGATTTTTCTTGTTAAGTGCTATCCTAGAGCCCAGGGACAAAGAGTAGAAAACACTCTGCTGCCATTGCCCTGGGTGACCTCCCTATTTCTTCCACTTATCCAGCTTCAGGTCAGGGGCAATGGACACCCTCCAATCTGTCACCATGATAGTAGATCCTCAAATCCTTAAGTCACTTTGGGAAGACAAAGAGGAGGCCTGTGGGAGCTTCAGCAATAAGTGCTATGAAGCAATTATCTTCTTTTCCAGGAACCACAGTTCCTTCCACTCAAGTGACTCTATTATGTACTACCGATTCTGCCATCTTAGAGAGGTATTCACAAAAATGGTCCTGGTTGAACAATATGTGAACAATTTGTGAAATGTTAAGGCTTAATAGCTCTTTCACCTAGATGCTTTCAACAGAACAAGCTGAAAAGGTATCTTTTCCTGTGTTCTTTGACATGTGCCTGTAGGATTGATAGATGCCCTGAAGGTCATAATTGCAGAAAGGAAGGCAGAGATACTTTAAAATTGCTTAGATATTTCTTCCTTTTTTCTTTAGTACCTTAAAATACATTTTAATAAATGTATTCCTTGGATATAGGGGAAGCAGTGTGATATAGTGCTGGTTGGGCCATGAACGGTAACTTTTCTGCATATAACATGAAACCTAAAGCTACAGGGTATATGGGGGGTCTGGTAACCATAGTTGGAAAATTCAGAACTTCTAGCTTTGTCATAATATGGCCCTGAGTAAGTGATTTAACCTCTTTGGCTTCACTGTATTCATCTGCAAAATGAGGTGGCTGACCTAGTAACTTCCCAGTTCCTTTCTGGCATACATATATATGAAATAAAATGGACATATATGTTTCCATCCTTCTCCCCTTATTCATTTATGTACTGTAGGGAATCCATCCTCTGTGTGATCATGTCCAAAGCAGCAGTTTTGTTATGTTGACATTTTCTGGTATTTTAAAGGGAAAATGTTTCTGTTTTCTTTTTCTGGCTTCTTTTAATAATTTTAACCAGTAATCTTTAGGAGAGCTAGATTATAAAATTCAGGTATAATCATTTTCTATGTAAATGGCATATCTAAAAAGGATATTTGAGGTGACCAGAGCATGAAGGTGTGATAAAGGGAGTTGCCGCCACCACCTGCATCCCCTTACTAACTACCAGGAAAAAAAGTGACACCATGGCCAGATTTAACTTTTGTTTTACGCCTAGTGGAAGGAGAAAGGAATAGAGGACTTCAGGAGGAGCTGGCTCTATGGCTGAAGAGGAGAGAAGGTAAATTGACACCCTTATTCTGTTAAGGGTAAGAAGTTCCCCAAAGTCTCTTCCGTAGATTTAATATTTGACAAGTTTCAAATGGTCACTGTCAAATGAATGCAGCTGGGGAGCCTACCGCCCTTGGAATGGCTCAGATGAGCAACTGAGATATGTAACCAATAGTAGGCAAAGCAGGATTTATAACCTTGTTAAGTTAGTAACTAAGGTCTTTGTCTTAGACAAAGATTTATTCTGTGATAATTATTGAGCCCTGCTATGGCTTACTAGGAGAACATCAGTGAGCAAAAGAGAGAAAAGTCTCTGCCACTATGGAGATTACATTTGACATGGTTTGGCTCTGTGTTCCCACCCAAATCTCACCTCAAATTGTAATCCCCACATGTCGGGGGAAGGGCCTTGTGGGAGGTGATTGAATCACCGGGGTCAGTGTTCCCCATTGCCGTTCTCAGATCTCAGTTCTCAGGAGATCTGATGGTTTAAAAGTGTGGTACTTCCCTCTTTGTGCTCAGTCTTCTGCCGCCATGTAAATAAGTGCCTACTTCCCCTTCCACCATGATTGTAAGTTTCCTGAGGCCTCCCCAGCCATGTGCAACTGTGAGTCAATTAAACCTCTTTTCTTTATAAAGTACACAGTCTCAAATAGTTCTTTATAGCAGTGTGAAAACAGACTAATATAACATTCTAGTGGGGTAGTCTGAATGAATTCATATCATGCTCCATGTTTTATTTCACCAAATGTGTCTTATTCTGCCACTGTCCATAATTTGTTATTATTTTAATGAGGGCATGTTTATAAAGTAATCAATATTAAGTGAATTGTGTACTGTCATCTCGTGTTGCCTGGGGAAAGTTTAACAGGAGATAAAACTCATTCATAGCCTGCAATGTGAATTCAACTGAAGGCAATTGCCAAGATTTTAAGGATGGACATATGAAAGAAATGGCCAGCTGCTATAGCATATAATTACACGGTGAGTTAAAAAAAAAAAAAAAAAACAGAGATCTCAATCTAGATCAAGACTTTGGGGGAAGGGAGAGAGAAGAATCAGACACTCATTTTTTAAAAAAAGCTCCACATGTGATACTGGGACACAGACACTGCTTTACAGGGCTTTGCATTGCAAATCCAGCATTATTTAATATTGCAAATAGTCCAGGTGGTTAGAACAAGCAACTGAGCTTAATCTCATGTGGTTCACGTAGCATAGCTGGATATATTCCTAGTCACAGACTAGACTTTTAATTATAGCTTAATGCCAGGTACCCTCACTATAAGTTTGCCTCCTTAGTTGTAACACAAAATACAACTGACCATTTATCACTTTTTAAATAAACCAAAGCAGGCTTCCCCATGATACTGAGTAGCCTCATGTTTAATATGTAAAGAGAACATGTTCACTAAATATGTAATTGGTCATGAAGCAGTACTTTAAATATATGGTCTCCCAATTACAGTGTGAAGGAACAACTCAAGACAGAATTTACCAACATACATGCATGTTTTATATATATATATACACACACACATACATACATCCATATACACACACACACACATATACACACTTGTATGTTATATATATGTGTGTATATATATGTATTCTGTTGCTGTATATTTAGGAAGTTTCCAGATTTTAACTCTTATGGATAAAGCTGCTGTACACATTCTTTTTTTTTTTTTTTTTTTTTTTTTTTTTTTTTTTTTTTT
>NC_045445.1:110606032-110627473 GCF_002776525.5 Piliocolobus tephrosceles | reverse complement strand
TTTTTTTTTTTTTTTTTTTTTTTTTTTTTTTTTTTTTTTTTTGAGACAGAGTCTTGCTGTGTCTCCTGGGCTGGAGTGCAGTGGCCGGATCTCAGCTCACTGCAAGCTCCGCCTCCCGGGTTCACGCCATTCTCCTGCCTCAGCCTCCGGAGTAGCTGGGACTACAGGCGCCCACCACCTCGCCCGGCTAGTTTTTTGTATTTTTTTTAGTAGAGACGGGGTTTCACCGGGTTAGCCAGGATGGTCTCGATCTCCTGACCTCATGATCCACCCGTCTCGGCCTCCCAAAGTGCTGGGATTACAGGCTTGAGCCACCGCGCCCGGCCCACATTCTTATACAAATGGGCCTAGGCATTTATTTCCCTTGGACATTGATGCACTGTAATAGATATCCATATTTTATATATATTTTATATATATATCTCCATATATGCATACATACACATATACATACATATATATGCATATATACATATATACATATATACACATACATGTACGTACACATGCATATATACATATATACATGTATACACATACATGTGTATATGTGTGTGTGTATGTATGCATATATGGAGATATATATATATATAAAATATGGATATCTATTACAGTGCATCAATGTCCAAGGGAAACAAATGCCTAGGCCCATTTGTATAAGACTGTGTAAAGCAGCTTTATCTATAAGAGTTAAAATCTGGAAACTTCCTAAATATACATCAACAGAATGAATAAATAAATGATGGTATATTCATACAATGGACTATTAATTAACAATAAAAAAGAGAACCAATTACTGATACATGCAGCAACATGGCTGGATCTCATAAACAATGAACAAAAGAGGTGAGACACAAAAGAGTATTTGCTGTATGATTCCATCTCTATGAAGTTCAAAATCAAAGTTTGGTGATAGAGGTCAGAAAAGTGGTTACCTACCTGTTTGGGGGTTTGGGGGTGTGTGTTCAGGATGAATGATATTCATTGGGATAAAGGAACCTTCTAGATTGATGGAAATGCTCTGTATATTGATCTGGTTAATAGATACATGAAATGCACAGTTAATTCACCAAGTTATACCCTTAAGATTTGTACATTTTGCTATATGTAAACTATACTTCAATTTTTTAATAAAAAAGCAAAAATAAATCAGGGTATTGAACAGCATATCTATTATATGGTAGAATGAATAGTTTAGTTGTCTGTTAATACATTTTATCTGAATGTCAAGGTCCTTTGGTTGTAAGTAGGAGGCACCAATTTTACTAGGTATCCTGAAGTAGGGTCTTCCTAAGACTACTGGAAATAGAAAAAAATATACACCCTACTGGGAAGACGAATTACATAAAAGAGCACATTACCTCCAGGCTGACACACCCCCTGGCCAGGGCTTGGTGACCAGAACACCATGACTGGATTTCACTTCCCCTGCCCTTTTGACCAGGTGCCTTTATACATGGCACAACCATGCCTGTCCCCCTATCTGGAAGAAAGCTGAGTGAGCTCCTGAAACCTGAGGGCAGCTAGGACCAAGAAGGAACCAATGCTTGGATCCAGAAATCCTCCAGGCTGTAGCCAGTGTTCTCTCTTGGTGACATGGGTCTCTGCCTCTCTTTCACTTTCTACAGGTCTTCTTTCTCTACTTTTCTGTGGCTGAAGGTGACCTCCCATCATACTATCTCTCTGCCTGTCTCTGTCTCTGTCTCTCTCTCTCTCATTCCAAGTTTAACATGTCCCTCGGTTTTAGTCACATTACAGGATCAAATAGAGTTACTGAAACCCAATTTTAAATTCCTGGGAGAATCTGATACGTTCAGCCTTATTCAGGTTCAGCCTCATTCAGGTGTGTTTACATAATGGCATCCACTCTAGTTGAAGGAGCAGGGCCAAGTAATTCAAGATGGCTGCAATGATCCGCCCAGAGGAGAAGTAGGATGAAACTTCACAGAGAAATGGGGTTATTCTGAGCTAGGCAGACATTCCCAGAAGGGTCTACTCTATTTGTATCAGGAATGTGTTTAACTTAAATGAACAGAAAATCTCACTTCTAGTGGCTTAATCAAACAACAGGTCATTTTTCTCATGTAACAAAAAGTCTAAAACTGGCTGACTGCTGATATTGCTTAGCTTAGTGACTTGTGATGTCAGAGCCAGGATGATACAATTTGCACTTCGTTCCATCATGGTGGCCTATAGGCACAAAACGGCTGCTGCCAACTCCAGACACCATGTTTACATTCAAGGTGGGAAGAAATGGGAGGGGGGGGCAATGCACATGTATTCTCTTGTATCAGAAAACCAAAAGGTTTCCCAGAATACCCCAGCATATTTACACTGACATGTCATTAGCTAGTACTGTATGACATGGCAAACCTGAAAGAAAAGCTGAAAAATCAAGCAATTATTGGCAAAAAGTGCTATGTCAAACAAAAGTAAGGTTATATTAATAAGGACAATGTGGCAGAAAGAGCTCTGGTTGGCAATAGTGTCTGTCACCACACTGAACTATAGGAATCCATATTGTCTGAAAATTTGTTAGCCATTTATGATCGTGTCTGAACACAGGTGATGGAAGGCACACTTAATTCCTTTTTCAAAAATGCACTGCTTCTTGCCACACACTATGCCATTATATATTCAATTTTGCACTCCACCACCTAGGATCCTTTGGCTAGGATTTGCTTTCTATTTCCAAAGCTGTTGTGGAGATAATTGGTCAAGGCCGGTTTCTCAGCTCTGATTATGACTGTCTAACCACTACACAAAGGCCTTTTCTAAACCAAAAGTAATATACAACTGTAGAAAGCATGCTTAGAGGATGCTTGGCTTTCTCTAAATATACTACTTCAAAAGTGATCTAAAGATAACTATTATTTCAATATATGCAAATAGATAATATTCCATTTAAAATCTGTTCCTTACTGTGAAACAGGTGCAAGAGATGAAGAGAGTGTTTAAGTAACTAAGTGCAAACAGTCTTCACCTTTAAAAGGAATAGATGGGACTAGATGGCTTCTAGACACCCCCCCCCCCTGCTTGAAATTATACTTTCTAAATGGACTGCAATCGTAGTCGCTCCATATCATGAGGGACATTTCTAAGAATGGTCTAGATTACCATTATTCTTCAACTGAGAGTCAGCGTATTCTACGAAGTGAGAAAAATGTCACGGAAGAGGACAGACTGTACTTATCCATATGATAAGTGAAGAAATTCAAATTTCTAGCTGATGTTCATATAAGATTGTCATGAAAGACAATTACCTATGCTTTTTAAAAAAGTTGTTTTTACTAACAGATGCTGGTGAGGTTGCAGAGAAAGGGAAATGCTTATACATGGCTTGTGGGAATATAAATTACTTCAGCCACTGTGGAAAGCAGTTTGGTGACTTCTCAAAGAACTTAAAACAGAACCACCATTTGACCCAGTAAGTCCGGGTATATATGCAAAGGAATAGAAATCATTCTATCATAAAGACACATGCACATGTATGTTCATCACAGCACTATTCACAATGGCAAACACATGGAATCAAACTAAATGCCCATCAATGGTAGACTGGATAAAGGAAATGTAGTACATATACATCATGGAATACTATGCAGCCATGAAAAGAATGAGATCATGTCCTTTTCAGCAGCATGAATGGAGCTGGAGGCTCCATCCATTATCCTAAGTGAACTAGCACAGGAACAGAAAATCAAATACTGCATATTCTCACTTATAAGTGGGAGTTAAACACTGAGTACACATGGATGCAAAGAAACAATAGACACTGGGGCCTACTTGAGGGTTGCAGGGAGGGAGGAGAGTGAGGTTCAAAAACCTACCTATCGAATACTATTGCTTATTACCTGGGTGATTAAATAATTTGTACACCAAACCCCCCATGACACACAATTCACCTATGTAGCAAATCTACATGTGTACCCTTGAACCTAAAAGTTAAAAAAAATTAAGTAATAACTGTACATATTTATAGGGTACATAGTGATGTGTGTGTGTATATATATATTTTTTTTAAATATAGTGATCAGATCAGGGTAATTAGCATCCATCATCTCAAACATTTGTGATTTCTTTGTGTTGGGAATGTTCGAGATCCTCTTTCTAGCTATCTCAAATTACATAATAAAAAAGTTGATCTCATAAAAATAAGTAGAACAGAGGATACTAGAGGTTGGAAAGGGGAAGGGAAAGGTGGGGATAGGGATAGGTGTGTTAAATGATACAAAATGACTATGCTTATCTATGCTTTTCAGTGTTTAAATATTTTATTATACACATTTAAGGACAAAATCTGGGGGAAGATCATGTTAATTGTGTGGGGGGAAATATTTAGATATTTGTTTATAGAATATATATTCATGTCACAGCATATTTATCATTATTTGTTAATTTTGTCCTTACTTCACCTCATATTCTAACTTAAAAGTGTAGGAACGAGAACAAACTTTGGGTATCCATTCAAAAATCAACAGGAAAAGAATCCTAAATGTCTGCAGGTGGAAACTATACTAATTATCTTTGGGCAAATTACTTTAGCTGTCTGGATGTCAGTTTTCTCATTCATGAAACGGATCTTAAAAGTCCCTTCCTTGCTCTAAAGTCCAGGTTTCTATTATCTCTGTCAAAGAAGTCTGTCCAAATCAGAATTGTTCCGGTGACATCAAGTTTTCACTTCCAGTTTTCAAGGTTTCCATGCTACCCTGAGTCTTACGTCACTCTTTTTTTTTTTCAATTCTGTGAGATTTCCCAGTATCTAGTAATAACATGCCTTTGAATTTATTTTTATTCCTACAATTTTTGTATATAATTCCAAAGAGTTTTAAGAATAGCACAAAACTTCTCATATACCATTTACCCATGGTAATATTCTGTTAACATTTTGCCACATTTGCTCAGTCACTGTATTTGGGGAGGAAAGGTGTTTTGGAGTAAGTTGCAGACGTGATGCCTCTTTATCCAGAAATACTTCAGTATATATTTCTTATAAACACAGACATCCTCCTACCTAACTACAGTGCAATTATCAAAATCAGTAAATTTAATACTTATACAATACTATTATCTGATCTAGTCTATATTTAAATTTTTCCAAAACTCCCAATAATATCTCTTACAGCTATTTTATTTTCTGTCACAGGAACCAATCCAGCATCACACATTACATTTAATAGTCACTTCCCTTTATACTTCATTAATGTAGGATAGTTCTGAGCCTTTCTCTTTCTTGACAGAAGTTTTTGACGAGCACAGGCAATTTATTTTACAAGATGTCCCTCAATTTGGATGTGTATGATGTTCTTCATGATTAAAGTTACCTTATGCATTTGGGGCAGGAAGATCTCAAAAGTGATGTCCTGTCCTTTGCAGAATATCATATTGGGAGAGACATGATATTTGACCCATACTGGTGCCCCCTCTTTTAAAATTATGTTATTTCAAGTTGAATTTCTATTGCCTAAGATTGAAAAAGTTATGACCAATTTAAGGATTAAAGACCCACAGGCTCTTTTAACACTATCTCAACAGTAAGGTGTGGTTACATTCAGCCTGGTTACATTCAAGCTGGGAAGGTCTACAACATAGGAGTTTGACAAAGATCACCAGCTAATAAATTAAACGTACTATGGAAGTCAGCTAAATCAGCCAAGTCAGTGGAACATAGATTGGTAGGTGCAAGAGGTCAGAGTCCATGAGGTCAAAATCAGGAAGCACCAGTCAACAAGGATACTGAGGACTTATTTCAGGGCAGAGGTTGTGGGCTTACTGTCCACTGTTGTAAAGCTAATGGGTGGAGCTGGCCCTGGGCCCATGGGTGTTAGTCATAGACCTTAGTGGAATACAGGAATAGGCTGTTCCTGGCTATGACAGATTCTGAGGTGTTAGCACTCTCTCACTGAGTAATGCCAATACCTCAGTGTTGGCATTACTGTGTGCTTTCCTCTTACTCTAGACCAGTATTTCCCACATTGTAATGTACATGCTGATTCCCTGGCAATCTTGTTAAAGTGCAGAGTCAGTTAGGTGTGCTGTGAGGCCTGAGATTCTGCATTTCTAAGTCCCCAGGTGATGCCAGGGGATGCTGATTCAGAGCATCCTTTGAGTTTCAAAGCTGTAGGAGAACACTGTTTTTGGCTATGGCAGGAATGGAGGTGCTACCACTACCTCACATGCCCTGGAGTCGGCATTACTGTGAGATTCTCCTCTATTCTACACTATCACATAGAAGCTTCTTTTAATCAATCAGTTCAGATCTTGCTGAAATATCCTACCATGTAATTTAAATAGAAAAAGTGACTCCAAAAGGATGAAGAGGTGGGAAAGGAGGAGACATATGGCATACTGCGGAGTCAGAAATAAAGAGAAACTCCATAAACATTAAACAATGAATAATGGCTTCATTTAAAGGATTCACAAGAAATCTCATTTTGACAGCCTTGACAATGTGTATGTCCCAAGAAAGGATGGCTCTCCCTGGCAAAGAAGTGTTGGCTTTGCATCCATCCTCATTTTTTCTACAGAAAATCATAGTCTACCTACATAACATAGCAAACCTGGTGACTAGGGATCATTTCCTCTTAGCAAGTACCTCTAAATAGGCCCAACACAGCCTTCCCATAATACTCACAGATGTTCTAAAACTGAGAAGGTTAGAATTGAAGTAACAAGGGCATTACTCACAGGGAAGAAGTTGCTTATTATTAATTCACTTTCCTGGACCATTCTTTAAAATCAGTGCCTTTTGTAAAGCTCTGTTTTAAAGAGAAGTACCAGTCAGTATTATAGCTCTGTGACAGGTAAATCTGGGACATGACAGCAGACGCACTGTATGAAAAGGCAGTCTAGCAATGCAGCAAATTGTTTACTACATTTGCTTTTGATTAAAGGGAAAATATCTTGAAGTCTTCAGGAAAAAAAAAAAGATACCATTTTACTCCAGCAGAGGGAGCCTATGAAGCAGTCAAAATCAGTCTTATAATATCAGTGTTCATATGATCTTGTCAGAGTGAGTTAAGGGTCATTTGCCAAAAAAAGAAAAAAAAAATCCAGTTATTGAAGCATGAAAAAGCATGACAATGACCTTGAAATAATGATTTCAGGTGCTCAATACTTGCTTAGTGAGTAAATAGTTTGCTTCCTCCTTCAGGGAGCTGTCATATTGGTGACCTCATTCACTCATCAACTCATGGAATGCCAATATTAAATCACACACCTATCTTCTGGGAGAAGCTTAGATAGTAAACAATCAGAATTCAGTTGTGGGAGTGAAAAGCTAACTTTTGTTAAGGGTCTCCTACGGCAAATGATTTCTGTTTATCTTTACACCAACTCAGAGAAAAGGGCCCACTGCCATCTTGAGGATGAGGAAACTAAGTTTCTGAGAAGCTAGTACCTTGCTTACGTTCACACACCTAGGAAGCGTGAGAAGTGAGAAGATGGAATATTGTTCAGTCTTCATTCTAATGTAATAGGATTATATGTCCACATCTTTGCCGTGTAACTGCACTGTTCCCCATTGTGGCTGAGGCATATTTCTGTGCCCTATTAATGGTCTTGGCCATGTGAATTGCTTTGATCAAAGGAATGTTAGTGATACAAGCAGTGTTAGTGATTCAAGCAGAAGCTTGAAATGGGCTTGCATAGCTTGTCTTGTCCTGAAACACATAAAGTTGAGTTGAACCCAGCATACAGCCTGAAGCAGAGCAATCCCAGATGACCTGCAGACCTATTGGCAAAAAAATCAATATTTGTTATTGGAAACCATTGAGATTTTGGATTGTTACAAAGCAACAAATGACTAGTGCAACACCTCTGTACATTATACCTAGCCCAAATTTGCAGATGAGAACACTGAGGTACTGAAAAGTAGCTTGCTCAAACAGGAAAAAAAAAATTTAGGGACACCTGGAAGAACTCTCCTGATATCTCTTTAGCTAGAACTGTGTAACATGGCTACCTATAGCAGCAAGGAAGGATGGAAAAGTATCTGACATTGTGAGTCTCAACTCTGGGGACTAGGATCCACCACCATGAAAGGAGGAGGGATAACAGTGTCTGCCATTCCAATGTTGTGAGGCTCCAAAGTCCATTATCTTTATCAGTACCCTGTGTTGTGTTCTATTATGGGTATGCAGAAGCTACCGGGAGGTCCCTTCAACGTGGCATTTGTGAGCTCAATATGGTGGTATGGTTTTGGCTGGTCCTTTGGAACTTCTGCAATTTCTGTAAAAAGAAGATGCTTTGGGTAACTGACAGTCCAGGAAGAACAGGACAGACATACATGTGGCCAAGCTGAATCGACACAGAGATGCCCCATGAGTGAGGAAAAATAAAAACTTTTTGTTATTGTAATACACTGAGATTTAGGGATACTTGTTAGGTATTTAAATACAACTAACTAAAACAGTGCTCATCCTGTTGGATGGACTTGAAGTTCATCCAGTCCTATTCCAAACTAGTGATACAGTTGAGCTTCAATTTGTAACCACCCAGGAGTGTCACCACATGGTACTGCATGGTAGCTGCCATAGTCAATGAGCTCTCCAAAGAGTCTTTTATAACTTCCCCTTCTCCCTAGTGCCCGCAGCCTGACCAGGATGCAATAGTGTGGGTTTTCCTCTATACACAGGCAGTTGAAAAGTGGCTAAATCTCACAAGGGGGTGCCATGAAAGTGGTGAATGTGAGCTGATACACTTCTTGGGGTTACTCAAGGCTCTGAGCATCTTGAGGAGGAAGCAGTGAAGGCCAGGGTCAGTGTTGACTCCCTGATCACCACTGTCACATCCACCACTGCCAACCAACTGCTGATGTTTCAGTAAACGGTGGTATGACCTCTTATTCCTCAGAACGTCAGGTCAGAGAAGCTTCTTAGAGGAGGCAGATAAGAAGAGCAAAGAAAATCCCGCAAATGTGCTACCCCTTATATTTTGGCCACAATTAGTACTAAATAAATGTGTCTGACACTAGGTATACAATGGCTAATGAAAGAATCTTGGCCTCTGTTTTCGTGGAACTTATAGTGATTTAAATTGTGTTATTTTTACATTAATTTAATAAATTAATTTCCAGGCGGGGCGCGGTGGCTCAAGCCTGTAATCCCAGCACTTTGGGAGGCCGAGACGGGCGGATCACGAGGTCAGAAGATCGAGACCATCCTGGCTAACGCGGTGAAACCCCGTCTCTACTAAAAAAATACAAAAAACTAGCCGGGCGAGGTGTCGGGCGCCTGTAGTCCCAGCTACTCGGGAGGCTGAGGCAGGAGAATGACGTAAACCCGGGAGGCGGAGCTTGCAGTGAGCTGAGATCCGGCCACTGCACTCCAGCCTGGGCGACAGAGCGAGACTCCGTCTCAAAAAAAAAAAAAAAAAAATTTAATTTCCAGATCGACAAAATATTTAAACATCAAAAAAGTAATCATAAAAGTTACAGTAGAACAAAACACAGAGGAATGATTTTATATACGTTAGCAAAATATATAACATGATATTAATATTTTAAAATTTACAAAGTAGTTAGAAAAAGAGCAACAATTCAATGGGAAAAATGGGAAAGGACATGAACAAGAAATGTGCACACAATAATATGCAAAAGACTTAAAGCATATGCAAAGATTATCTTCATTCATAATTTGAGAAATGCAAATTACAATGAGCTACCATCTTTAATCTTGCAGAGTGGAAGAAATGGGTAAGTAAAATTTATATCACAGGCAATTTGTGGGGAAACAGGCACTCTCATACACTGTTGAGAGAGGTCAACAGGCGCTACCTCCTTGGAAGGCAATTTGGCAACATTGATAAAAAATTGTCTTAATTCCAATAAATATTTTTCCCAGATATACAAAGTTGTATGTATAACTCACTTCAGTGTTATATTCAATGACAAGACTGGAAACAACCAAAATGTCTGTTACTAGGGTACTAGTTAAATGAAGTGTGGTACATCTATATACAATGAAATACCATTCAATCATGAAAGGAATAAGGCAGATCTATATGTATTGATATAGAAAGCTACCCAACATATAATGTCAAATAAAAAAACAGGTTACATACAGTATGCCTAGCATGTTCCATTCACATATGCATGCTCATGGATATGTTTGGAATATTCCTGGAAAGATTCATAAACATGTAAAATTGGTTGCTTGTGGGAATGAGAACTGGATACTGGGAATCTGAGGTGAGAGAAAGACTTAACTCTCATTTTATATACTCTTAACTCTCATTTTATATACTCTTTTGTACACTTGGATGTGTTTTTATTTTTGTTTTTACCCAGTACATGCAATACTTTTAAAAATAAATACTAGTTAATAAAAATAAATCATACAATAAACAAATAATTGAATAGTCCTAAAAGTATATTAAAAAGCAAACAAAAACAAAAACTAATAGCCTTTAAAAATCAATGCTTTTAAAAGAATCACTTTTTAAAACAATGATCTAGTGATTAGATTGTGGAAGGCTGAATTTTCAAGGACTATTGAATTTCATTCAGTAGACAGAGAATGACCTGAAACGCAAACTAATGACAGTTTTTCAGCTAGGAAGGGAAATAGGGTTATTTACATAACTCTGAGGACACAGCAAAGATAATGTCTACATTATCTTGGTGCATCTTCTACTACAGAAAGGCTGAAGGGACAATACCATGAATTTACACCTATGTTATGGCTGGTTCAGGAGAATTAAACATTTCTCAGGCACTGAGACACTATAAAATTTCAAAGTGGCCACTTCTCTTAAATTAGAAAAAGTAAATAAATAAATCCACAACATTAATGCTCTCCTTAAAATAAAGTGGAAGTAGTGCACTGGGCTTTCATGGTGGTGAATGCAGGATAGTTGCATTCTTAGGTAAAAACTGAACTGTACCTAGTTAAAAACAAAAAACAAACAACAACAACAGCAACAACAAAAAGACCCTGCACTCAATGCAGAAAAACTGCCTATGAAAAGGTACCAATTGAACAGTTGAAATAATGTCCTCATAATCCATCAATCAATGAAGTGGTGTTTGGTGAATTTCTTATAGTCTCAAAAGGAGCTAAGGAGAAATAGTGCAGTTGGATGTGATATAGCCATGTCTTATGGGAATGTACAGTTGTAAGGTAAAAGTAGATCTTAATCTGGTGCAGTAATGGAGACAGAGTATAGGCAGTTGGAGAAGGGATTTGGAACATAAGTTGTGCCTAAAAGTAAGAACATCTAGGTGAGGAAAATGGCATTAGCAAAGGCCTACTGATGGACCACCAGCAAATTGAGCAAATAGACACCAGTGCAATAACATATCATGTTGTGAAAGAGAAAAAGATAACGTTCAGGTTGAATAGAGAAGCTCAGTTCAGTTTGCGGCGGCTGGAAAGACATGAAGAAGTGTGCAATTCATGTGTTACTCATGCATTTACAAATTTTGTGCTACCAGATGACAACAGATGATTAGTAGAAGGGAAAGGGTGGGGAGGCTTCTGTGGTTAAATACTTGGGAAAGTTAAAAAAAATTGTTTTTCAGTGTAGGATTTCTCAGTGTAGTATGAATCTCTAAGAGTGGGATAGAGTTTGCATAAAACAAAAAAGTATTTGACAGTAAGTCCCTCTTTTTGCACAATCTCCATTATCATGACAACCCTGTTTGGGAAATGCCAGAGAAGACACAGGGAACCCTTACTGATTCCAAAGAAAGAAAATGACTTGCACAAGATATATAGGCGGTGGGTTGTAAAATGAACTAAAGTATTGACATGAAAGCATTGGAAACTTTCCTTTATGGGTATCCAAGTTTCTCTCCAACTTGAGTTCCTTTCATGTACGTATAATTCTGACACCTTTTTACCACTATAAGAATTGTGATTCCAGGAAAATGTCAAGTTGAAGGGAACAATCTCAGGGGATGGGGGTGGCTCTTAGAAAAAAAGAGACCCGAGGATTAGGAGGTAAAACAGACGGTAGAGGAGGAAAGTGTTTGGCAATAATGTCTTGGGAATGACGAAGGAAGATGAGACTCATCCCAGGCCACAGAACTGTGAACTATCCTCAGGGGTCACCAGGGAGAGGTGTATGAGGGATGCTGACAGGAGGCGATTTGGCCTAAAGCCATGAAGCAGGGCCAAGGGGATACCACCAGTTAAGGGGAAGGGGGCTGAGTGTAATTGGCTCTAATGCAGCTTATTCCATTTCAAGCTTCCAAGTTCCTTCACATCCCTGGAATATGGTGATTAACTAAGGTGGGCCACTTGGAGTTCAGGATCAACTATTTCATGTCATAAAATCAGAAAGACCGAATATTTGGACGTAGGACCAGACACAGTCCAAAATTATCTTTTAACAAATGAATATTTTCTTCAACAAAGCAAAACAAACCATTTCATTGAAATAGCAGTGAGCTGAGGAAAATAGAAAAAAATAACCAAATATTAAAGTGATAAAATGTTATTGATATTCTCTTTAGTTAGAGTGCCACTTTTAAAGTTTTATTTTAGTGAATGTGAAAATAGCTGTAATGGGTTGCTATTGATCCACCAACACTTATTTTCACCATAAAGATGACCTTCAACCAGGTTTTCCTTAAACTTAATGCCTGTAGCTAAAGATCCCAGAAGTGATGTTCTTCAGAATCAACCAAGTATCTTGAATTTTCTTATTAAGCAATGGTATTTGTGTTCTGCCAGTACTGTGTCAATCTCTGTGTGGAGTCTGAAAAACTAATAAAAGACAGTGCATTACCTCAAGGCGTGTATAACTGGACAAGAATAATAGGGACACACAAATATTGCAAACTGAGGAGGAGCTAAGTAGTGATGAAAAAGGACAAAGTAGCTTGTTACTGACATATCCAAATCCAGATGGGTCAATCTGGAAAGGATGAAATATCATATTAAGATGTTCTTAATTTGGATGTAAATGAGCTGGGGGCACTACTGACTACTGATGTGACAGAAACAAGGATGTGATCTGTGGAGATCTGGGTTGAGATGTGAGCCGAGTGCCCACTTCTCCAGCCCTTCAGGCCACTCCAGACGTGTACTAGGAGAGGAGTATGCATGTGATGGTGAGGGCCTCTGAGCTTTGGAAGGGACACCTTTCTAAGTGAGGCATGTGGGGTTCAATGATAATGAATAACCAAAGCCAGATGATTGTTCCAGAGACAAGGTCTCATTTATATGTTCCAAACGGCTGTTATCTCTGGTCTGAAGGTACTTATGAAAGTAGCTGAGCTCAGTCCAGGCCATGGTCTCATGGTCAGTCCTGCAGTCTTGTCCCCATTTCTGTTTCCTGGGGCAATGGAAAGTAAGACCACCACAGATAGGAATGTTGGAATTTCTGGTTCTGAAAATGGGGCCATCAGCAATGAAAAACTGCATGAAGCAGGGAGGAATTTGTGCTGGAGTAGTGTCCCAAATCCAGGGCATACTGGACTTAAAAGTCCTTGAAATTTCTCTGCAACTTGCTTGAGCTTCTGTAAGACCATGTAGACTCTTGCAGCTTATCCCCATTTCCCCAGGCCTGATGGCATCTAGGTAGATGAAATTCACTGATCCTATCACAGGCCTGAATATCTGCTGTTAGGAGGGTTTTCATCCTCCAGCAGCCAAGTGTTACCAGTTGTCTTTCCATGTCTGAGACTCCAAGAGTTACTTACACTTTTGCCTTGGGCTTTCTTTCTCTGGAGATTCCCACATTCTGTATTTCACTCTAGAAGTTAACTGGCTCTTAGGAATGTACAGTTCCAGAAAACCCCACTCGTCAGTATTGAAGAGCATCTTGGGAATGGCACATTAGGAGTCTACACAGAGGAGAAAACCAGGCTGTGTCCCCTGAGGATTTGTTTACCTGCCTTCCTGGGGGCTTCCCCCACTTCATGCCTTCCCAAATGTGCTCCAGAGCTCTCTCCCTGGCTTAGTCTTGAAGGAAGATGGGGTACATTTTTGCAAAAAAATTAAGAGGGAAAGACATTTCTATGTAGGAATGACAGTATGAACAATGGCTAAGTGTCATGCTTTTAGGAGGATGGGGCATCCACACTGAGGGAGAAAAATGCTCTGAAGAAGAAGAGATGTGAACTTAGTTTACTGACAGATTGGGATAGAAAAAAGCAAATAGTTGATGATGCAAATAAGAGCCTTTGAGTACAGAGGGTTGAATGAAGGCTCTGTGCAGCTGTTTTCCATTTCCAGGAAAAATAAGCTGAAGGAAATTTCCACTGAATGAGAGGAAACAGTCTTAACATCAGGAGAGACTGATACCTGCAGAGTAACTTCTCCTTTTTATTTCCTTGATCAAGGGCAGATTTTGTCACTAAGAACTAGTATTTCATTGGCAAGTTCCAAATTTAATAATCAAGTATGTTGCCAAATTAGGACCGCATAATCTAAAAATAACTTGGTTCAACCAAATTTTAACCCCACTTTTGTAGTATCCTTACCCCCCTAAAATGTATGATTTTTAAATTCCATTTTATATTTCTTCAGTGTCTCATTTATTGTCTCTGTCCATCTCCCTGACTCGGGTTTCAGCTCAGTGTTGCATGAACTCTGCTAAATTTAGAAAGATTCTGGTTACAACTCTAAGTAAAGGATTTTCTGCAGACAATCCTGTCAGGAAACATCCTCAAGGAGAATTTATTGTCGAGCAAAAGTAGATGTAAAAAGGGGATCTTGATTGCTGGTAGAAAAGAATATGCTTCCAAATGAGAATCTGTGTGAAAGTGCTATACATGGTAATGTTGGTAATAATTGTGACAAATTTTCTTTGGTCTTTTGATTCTGCACTTTTTTGTTCAAACTTAGGATCCCATGCACAAGATTGAATTATAATTCAATCTTGAATTAATATAATTGAGTGCCAGTGTTTCTTTTCAAACACTATTCTACACAATTGTCTCTTCAAACAGAATAGTGAGCATGAAACATTCCTTGAAATAACCCACCTTTCCCACTCAATTCCACCATAATAAGAGTTAAACAACTGGAGCACAGCCACTAGGATTAAGAGTGAGAGAAGAAGGCCTCAGAAAAAGGGAAGCAGAGGTTTGAAATATAGGATGCGTTAGGAGTTGAATGAAGATGGGATAAATCTTCATTCCCATCTTCCACAATTTCCTGGTAGAATCGTGTCTCTCTAAACAGAGATAAAGTCCTAACCTCTAGTACTTGTGAATATAACTTTATTTGAAAACAGATGATCAAGTTAAGATGAGGTCATCAGGATGGGTTTTAATCTAATATGACTGTGTCTTATAAAATGGGGAAATCGGAACACAGAGACAGTCATACACACAGGGAAGACAATGTGAAGGCACATAGGGAGTATGTCATATGAAGATGAAGGCAGAGATCTATAAGCCAAGGAACATCAAAGACTGCTAGTAAACCATCAGAAGCTATGGAAGGGGCATAAAACAGATTCGCCTTACAGCCCTCAGGATGGACTAACCCTGCCAACACTTTGATCTGACATTTGGCCTTCAGAACTGTGAGATAATACATTTCTGATGTTTAAACCACCGAATCCGTGGTACTTTGTTATGACCACACTAGGAAACTAACACAGGGTTGTAAAGGCAGGAGGTAAAGAAGCAAGCCACTAATCACCACTAATAGTGTTCCCCTTCCTGTGGGTTGTTTTCCCACAATGCTCTCCTCAACTACTGTTTTAGCAATTCAGTGTCAGGAATGGGATTAAGAGGCACAGGGTCCCATGTGGTATCTGCAAAAAGCAACAACACAAAAACACATACACATGCACCCCTAGCCTGGATTATTATATTTCCATACATACCTGTGAAGTTTCAGTTTGGGGCCAAATGAGTGACCTTGATGAAAGCCTTGTGGCCTCCTGCAGGGAGAGGGGCCCAGAAAATCTTGGGTGTGGCAGGGTCAAAGTAGCAGTTTCTGGGGCATTGTTCTTCAATTTGGCTTTCAAGAAGCCCTTTCAGCTTAAGTAGGTCAGAGACAGAGCAGGCTGGCTCCAGGCATCCCACCCTACTTCTGCCCAAAGCAGGTATGCTTTCTTCTGTGAACTGGATTTCTGCACATGATTCCAATTGAACAAAAGGTCCCACAGGTTTTTTTTTTTTTTTTATGGCTAAAAATTCCTTTGTAAGACTCACATGCTTTAGCCAAACTCATCTAGTAATCATTCTGCATGCACACTTCACCTCCATGCCTTTGTTCATGCCTTTTCTTCTTTTGGGAATGCCCTTATTCCTGATTCCGTCTACTGAAGTCTTCCTGGCTATAGGCTGTTGGTGGCTTACCCAAAAGCTTTCCCACTGAAATGTATTTGCTCCCTGCTAACAGCAGCTCCATCCTCCTGGAATATTGGGCCGAGATTACTAGAAGTCATGGAAAGTTGAACAGACCCTGGTATACTGGTAGTCTCATGTTCTAGTTCTAGTAAATCAGACATAGTGGAGATTTGCTGGGAGGCCTCTAGAAAAGAGTTGCCACCTTGATAAGAATGCAGAAGAGGGATTTTTTTGTGCTATGCCTATTGGCTTCTTGCATTTGAATATGGTTGGATGAGAATGTGATTCTCAGAGCTACAGCAGCCATCTTATGATTGATCATAAGGCAGAAAGCAAGAGGTCTAAAGAGACGCTGACCCAGAACCCTGGCATCCTTGAATAATTGAATCAGCTCTGGAGACTGCCTACCTCCAGGCTATTTATGTGAGACAGAAAAACCCTTCTTCTTTAAATCACTCTCAGTCAGGTTTTCTGTTACAGCCAAATGCACTTCAAACTGACAGCATTTCTTCATCCTCCAATGCCCCCTCCAGGAAACATTCACCAATCTCTCCAACTACCACAAGGTTAAATCAATCAATCAGTCAATCTCTCTCTCTCTTCCTTGTTCCTATAGTCACATGTGTGAGTGTTTCTCATCACATTTGATTATTCACATTCAAATGTCATTTTTTTTGAATTATAAGCTCTCAAGGACAAGACCTTAATGTGTTGTTCTCTTCTGATAAAAGTGATCTTTCAAAAGAACACTTTTAAAGTTTTAATGTACATACAAATCACCTTAGGATCTTGTTGAAAGTCACACTCCTGGGGCCCATCCACAGAGGTTCAAATTCAGTGGGTCTGAGGTGTGGCCCAAGAATCTGAATATTAAACAAGTCCCTAGATGATACTGATGTGCTGGCCCAGGGACCACTCTCTGATAAAACACTACTTGAAAAAACTGTGTACCATTTGTATTATCCTTGTCACATACCATCTCCTACTGTTAAGCTTGTTCCTGTTTGTATTATATCCCTAGCAATTTTGTGAACTCCCTGAGGGCAGAGACCATATGCTATTCTCCTTGTTACCTGAAGTTCCTAGCATAGTGATGCTCAACAATCTTTATTTAGGAACTGAATGTATGAACGAGTGAATACAGCTACTGATCTTCTAGTCGGGTTTATTATTCCCATCAGTGATAAATGAGACAAGCCAGTACCTCACTGACATTTCTGCAAGGAAAGTAACAACTTTAGAATGCTAGTCAATAAAATCCAGCCAAGAGTCCTTTTTTAACATTGGACCCCATTACAATGTAGAGATGCTAGCATTTCACCCCTGATTTCGGTTGCGTGAAGTTACGTATTTTTATGAGTCACATATTTTATATTATATATTTTGTTCCCTCCAGTTCTCTGAGCCAAGAAGTGCCTCTTAAAATAATCTAATAAGTAAATAAATTTTCTTCCAGGCAAGGGCTCTTTGTCACATATATGCATTATCTGGTTGGAAAATATTATCCAGAGTGGTAGGAGTGGATAGAGAGTTCTTCCTGGAACATTAATGGTTGAATTGTTATAGAGAACATTAAATTTGATTCTTGTTTTGATCTCTGATGGGCCTTGTTCTCAGGAGACCCTTCATGGAGGAAATCTATGATATTAGGACACAATGGGGAATGGAAGCCTGAATCTCATCCACCACAAAATTGCACTGAGTGTGAGACAAGGCTACTGATGAAAATATTTCCTTTCGTACAAAAGTGGAAAATAATATTTTTGCAAAACCTTAAATAGTGGCATTATTTTTAAATTATTTTGAATAATATTGCTTCTATATCTCCTGGGATTGCTATTCAGACAATTTAATGAGAAATATTTATATCAGCAGGATTCCAGTTCTGTGATATTTTTTCAAAAGCAAAGGCAATGGTAAACAGACATGCAGAAAGATATCCTCAACAAAAACTTGCTAAGTTGTTTCCTTTGTGTTCCCTGCTAACAGCAAGGTTGGAACAACCTGTTTAGGATATGAGAAGAAAATGTGGTAAAGATGAAAATTGATAGTAGATTCATTTCCAAGGTGTAAAAAGAACAGACGAAAAGTATATAATTATTTGAGTTTATTCATTACATTCCAACCTTTGACTATTTAATAGCCATCTGTTGGACCCAGCAGTAAACCGAATATCAGTTTACTTATCATTCAATAGCCTTTTACTAAGCACCTAAGCAGAGCAGTTAGGCAATCACATTTGAGACCCAACTACAGGAATTCTAATTACAGCTTCACTATGTGCTATGAGAAGTTGATAATACCACTATCCTCTTTGAGCCTCAGCGTACTTACCTGAAAATGGGAACAATGATAGAAATGATCTCATAAGTTATGTTCTTGCCTCTCAAAATGTGGTCCATAGATCTGTATAGCATCAACACCACCTGGGAGCTTGTTAGAAATGCAGACTCCTAGGCCTCATCCCAGATCTACTGAATTAGAATCCAAACTTTAACAAAATCCCCTGGGGACTTCTATGAGCATTAAAATTTTAGAAGCACAGGGTAGATGATAAGGGAGCAGGCTCTGAGGCCAAACTTCATAAATCCTAGCTCTACAATTTACCATTTGTGAGGCCTTGGCATGGTACTTAACCAATTTGTGCCTCAGTTTCTTAACCGTAAAATAGGGATAATAATAAAAACCCAACTCATGGGGTTGCTGAGAAAAGTAAATGAATGAATACCTTTAAAGAGCTTAGAACAGGGCATAACACTAAGTGCTCAGTAAGACAGCTAGTATTGGCCGGGCGCGGTGGCTCAAGCCTGTAATCCCAGCACTTTGGGAGGCCGAGACGGGCGGATCACGAGGTCAGGAGATCGAGACCATCCTGGCTAATACGGTGAAACCCCGTCTCTAATAGAGAATACAAAAAACTAGCCGGGCGACGAGGCGGGTGCCTGTAGTCCCAGCTACTCGGGAGGCTGAGACAGGAGAATGGCGTGAACCCGGGAGGCGGAGCTTGCAGTGAGCTGAGATCCGGCCACTGCACTCCAGCCTGGGCGGCAGAGCAAGACTCCGTCTCAAAAAAAAAAAAAAAAAAAAAAAAAAAAAAAGACAGCTAGTATAATAGTGAGGACTGAGTTGTAAATGCTGAGTAGTAAATAACAGAAATTACTCAGTAAACGTTAGTTCCAGTACACAAAATGGTGTTGAATGTTGTCAGGAAAAAGATGATTATAAAATGGACACTGGCCTTATTATACTTGTAACCTAGTAGTGCTAATTGTGCTTATATGTGGTATACATTTTTTTAAAAATCACAAGTCTTTCAGAAGTATCCACTCAATGGCAGTCAAGACATCCCTGCCACAGCTTCAAGTTTGATCTAAATTGTAATTCATGAGCCAAATTTCAACTAACACTTCTTTTCACACCATAGAGTGACAACCATGGTAGAAGAAAAAGCCGCTTCCTTTGACATCCTTGTTTTTAAGCAGTTCTCATATAAATCACTCCCTAAGATTTATAAAGTTGACAACATTCAAGAGTCTCATCTGGTAAGTTGTGTGGAAACAAATTGGTTGTGCCTGATGCCGGGGGAAAGAAGTGCGTTGATTCTACACACCTGCTCTATTTCCTAAAACAAAATATGTCCCACAGTGGTGCTCAAACTTGGCTGCCCATTAGAATCGCTTGGACAGTTTTTCAGAAATACTAATACCCAGGTCATACCCCCAGAGATGTTGATTTAATTGCCTTGGAGTGGGGCCCAGGCATGGGTATTTTTTTTAAGTTCCCCAAGTGATTATAATGTGCAGCCATGGTTGAGAATCCCGGCTATAAAACACATTAGGCCCAAATGCGCCCCCAGTTAGTGGAGGGAATTAGCAGAAAGCAAACAAGAACCAAGGACAAAAGAGGAAGTAAAAGAGAGGATATCCAAAAAGATAGCTAATCAGCATTCTGCTTCTGTGTCCTGGGTGTCCGGGGATAAAGTGGCAGGAATGTGGGTTTACTATAATACTAGTCCAACTAGGGGTTTTGTAAATTTGACTTAGTTCCAGAGAGACATCCCAGGCCCAAGCGTAAATCAGAACCCTGAAGTAGCAGGAAGACAGTTTGAGAAATGTAGGACTAACAAAATGGGGTAAAGAGGAAAAGCACACAGAATAGTTGCTATTGAATCCATGCCCTCTACTCATGGCACCTTTCATGGACTTTCTCAAAGTTCATTTTCTAAAACACCAAAACCTAGAAACAATACACATGTGAGTAGAACGGACTAAACATACTGCAGTAAATACAGTGAATATTACAAGCAATAAGGCATGAACTGCTGCTTCACGCAGCACAGACATAATGTTGAAAAGGCTAACATACAAGAGCACAAACTACATGATTCCATTTATATGAAGTTCAAAAATCACCAACACTGATCAATTATGATAGAAGTCACAAGAGTAGTTATCTTTTGGAGGAGGTCCTGTCTGGGCAAGGTTTGAAGGAGCCTGCTGGTTAGGTGCTGGAAATGCCGCGTATCTTTGTCTGAGTGTGGGTTATAAAGTATACACATTTAACTAATATTTATTGAGTTGATTACTTAAGATGGGTGCACCTTGCTATATGCAAGCTATACCTCAATAAAAAAATTAAAAAGAAATTTATTTGCTATTATTATAACTCATCCAATAAATATTTATTAGAAGCCAACCCTGAGCCAGGCCATGTCCTAGGTGCTCGATACTGAGGTGTGCTAAACAACAGAGCCCCTGCCCCCTTGACACTTACATTCCAATGAAGAAAGTAGACCATGGAACATAAACAAACATATGCAACATGATGTCAGGTAGTAATAATAGTAATAAAGGCCATAAAGAAAAATCAAGCAGGGTAAGGAGCTGCAGAGTTTGTGTGTGGGGTTGGAGGATGCTATTTTAGATAGCAAGGTCAGAGAAGGTCTTTCTAAGAGGGCAACCTCTCAGCAAGTTCAGGATATCTGGTTTCCAGACCACAGCAGAATAAAAGCAGCACAGTAGATGAGGATGGGAATGTCCTTTGAAGGCAGAAAAATTGATAGAAACAGGGAGTGTCAATTGACAGCAAAGGAGAGACATAGTAGCTGTAAGATAGCAGGCCCGGCCGGGCGCGGTGACTCAAGCCTGTAATCCCAGCACTTTGGGAGGCCGAGACGGGCGGATCAC
>NC_045445.1:110494511-110586032 GCF_002776525.5 Piliocolobus tephrosceles | reverse complement strand
AATGAGATCATGTCCTTTGCAGGGACATGGATGAAGCTGGAAGCCATCATTCTCAGCAAACTAACACAGGAAAGAAAACCAAACACTGCATGTTCTCACTCATAAGTGGGAGTTGAACAATGAGAACACATGGACACAGGGAGGGGAACAACACACACCAGGTCTTGTTGGGGGATGGGGGGCATGGGGAGGGAACTTAGAGGACAGGTCAATAGGTGCAGCAAATGACCATGACACACGTATACCTATGTAACAAACCTGCTTTTTTTTTTTTTTTTTCCCAGAACTTGAAGTAAAATAAAACAATAAAAAATAAATTAAAACAAATAAAATTCAGTTTCTAATTCACTGGGTCTGGTCTGGGGCCTGGGAATTTGAATTTCTATCAGTATACCTTTACTGCTGGTCCATGGACCACACTTTGAGGAGCAGATATCTCTTAGAGATATCAGAGGTCTCAAATGGGCTACTGACAGAAGTTTGAGGACAGATAATTTAAGACTGGACAGATATTCTGAGTCCTCCATGACTCAGACCAAAGGAATTTCTTTATACCTGGGAGTTCTTTTGCTAGTTTTCCCTTTAGCCCTCCTCTTCATCATCATCATTATTATATTGTATTACATTATATTATTATTACTTTGGTTTTAAAAACTCTTTTTGTATTCACTTAGTATTTTATGGCAGTAGTTCTTAACCTTGACCACTCTTTGTAATCCACTGGGGAGCTTAAAAAAGATCCTAGCCAGGCGCAGTGGCTCACGCCTGGAATCCCAGCACTTTGGGAGGCCAAGGTGGGCGGGCCGCCCGAGGTCAGGAGTTTGAGACAAGCCCGGCCAACCATGGTGAAACCCCATCTCTACTAAAAATACAAAAAATTAACCGGGTGTGGTGGTGGGTACCTGTAATTCCAGTGACTCGGGAGGCTGAGGCAGAATTGCTTGAATCCAGGAGGCAGAGGTTGCAGTGAGCCAAGATCGCACCACTGCACTCTAGCCTGGGTGACTGAGTGAAACTCCGTCTCAGGGAAAAAAAAAAAAAAAAAAAAATCCCAATGCCGGGTCCCATGCCCAGAGAGTCTTAGCATGTACATTATCATGCACCTTAGATGCAGATATTTTTGTTATTTTGACTGAAAGGATCTAGTATGGTAGGTAGGAAAGCTGATTGTTTATGTGAGGGATGAAGTGACAAATGAAAGGTTTGGCTTTATAGTCATGTCTATTCTAATTAGGCTCTTTTTGCAATAAACTGAGACTCTCAAATGATTAAAGGGAAAGGGAAGGAGTATGGGGGTGGGTATTGTATGGAAAATTGGCAGGAAGCCCTAAAGGGAGTAGCCCTAAACTGTTAGGAAGAGGGAGCTATTTTTCTCTACTTTTCTCTAACTTTCTCTTTTGGTATCATTGTTTCTCTTAGCATATCTGCTCCAGTCTCCTTTCACTCTCACTGCTGGGTGGTTTATTCTGTTTTTCTCCTTCACAGCCCCTGCTTACTCCCTGTTGACCTCAGTTTATGCATGGGCCCATTCCTGACCTGTCTTCAGCAGCAGCTGGGAATACTGACAGCTTCATTTATTTATTTATTTATTTTGAACATGCATTTCAAATTGTTGAGAGGAGGAATTTGATTGGCATAGTATGCCTTAGGACACTGGCACACCCAAGATTTAGTTGCTATTCACATATTCAATCAATGCTGATGGGGAAGGGGCAGGAGGTGTTTGATGCCTAGAAAAAGAAATATAGCTAGCAATGACTGCCACTTCAGAGGCGCTGTAGGTAGGACTCTTGCCTTGGGAAGGAGTCAATGGTGGTTTCGTCTTTTTATTCACTTTTTAAAAAAGAGAGTCATCTCTCTGCATGGAGGTAGTTCAGTCATAGCATGACTTTCAGGCAGGGCCAAGAAATATAGTATGAACTTTATTGTCCTCTTGTCCCTTCATACTCAGAGGCCAAACCAATAGGAATATTTCACAAGGTCAGTAAAGTGAATCAGTTAAACTAAATAAAATAATTTAAACCAAACCACCTCAGATTTGCTTTGTATTTTTGAGATATCTTAATTTATTTTAATTCAATGTAAAAAGAAAAGAATCTATTCCATCCAAAATATCAACAAATGCCTTGATCTTAGGGGCTACAACTACCGGACAGGGAATAATTTGGGTTTGTTTTGGTGAAGGCCTAATGGCCAGGGAGTCCCTCCCTGCCATTCCTAGTCATTTTTGTTCCCCCACTGGAAATGCTGCTCCCTCATTCCCAGGATCTCAGAGTGTCTCAAAAGCACATAGGCCATCTTCTTGGAGGCAGTGGGTATGCTCATGCATGTGCTCCTGTGTACTAGAGACTGGAGGGATCTTTGAGAAAGCAGACACACAGGAGAACAAGCTCAAGCCCTTACCCCAGAATCTCAACTCCCTTCTTCTTTCTGTACTATTTGTTCAGGGGCAAAAAATATTCTTCCTCAGTGTTCCCCACACACAGGCTTTTAATGGGCTGTGTTTCTAGTTTTTATTTGCTGATCAATAAGCTGAAGGGTAGGTCTTGTCTGTTCCCAGAGATAAAGAACTGCATGCATAACTGGTCTCTATCCAGCTGAACAAGCGCTGGTTTCTCTTTGTTTTTCACAGTGTTTCTGAGAGATAAGAGGAAACCACCCAGACATGATGCATGACCATGGGAGGTTTTGAAATAATATTTTATAAACTCTTTCCCTATTCTAAGCTATGGATTTGGGATAGAAAGAAAAGGGGGAGGGCACCACATACAGCATAAGTTGATTTTTTTCTGGGTTAGAAATAAGCAGGCAAACACAACGTACACAGACATGCACACACACAACATATGAATAAATGTTCAGCTAGGGAAATAATAAGCCAATTTTCAGTTATAGGCGTGAAAGTCATATAGGAAAAATTTTAGTAATGCAAATGAATACATCCCTGAAAATTCAGTGACTGCTTCCTACCACAAAAACTGCCTCTGTCATATGGATTCAAAATCAATATTGAGCAGAGCCAGAATATATTCCCAGAAGACTATGGGATTCAATCAGGATAGAGTCCTATTAAGCGCATGCCCTTCAGGGGTTTTAGCAGGTTTCTGAGAAAGAGGGGTTGATTTGAGACAAATGATGGGGCAAGATTTTAAGTAGTTAAGATCAGTTGGCACTGATAAAGGCACAAAGAGTAAATGTTTTCAATAGTGAATGAAAATTCTGGTAGCAATTTGAATGGGTGTATTCAATCATTTAGGAGAAATTTGCTATTAAGCTAAGGAAAGAAGACTTGGGGCTGATATGATAGGACAGTGGAGATGCCGCATAGGAAAATAGTGTCTTCAGGAATGTTAGGAGGAGTAAACTTAAGAGACAGAGAGAGTGGTTCATAAAAGGGAAATTTAAGTTGAAAGCCATGACATCATTATTTCAGCAAACAGAAAAAAAAAAAAAAAAAGAGAAAGTTTCTTTCTATCTCTAGACTCATGAGCTTTAGTTGCTCTATTGTAGACTCTTGTCTATATCTCATCTCCAGTGCTGGATGGTAACTTCCCTGTAGGGAAAAAATATGTCTTATGGTTTCTTGAATTTCTCCACAATACCTATTGTGGTACCTTACTGGAATAGTAGCTCAATAAATGTTAATTGGCAGAATTAATGAATGGTGTCCTCGTGAAGTAATTATTTTTCCAAATTAAATGCTAGATTTTGGGAAACCAAAACCGGATTATATTTTTTCCTTCTAATACCAGGTAAATCAGAGGAGCAATTTATGAATTAAATCATTAGAAACTTATTTCAAAAGGAATTGGCTGGTCTAATGCTGGATATTGGATAGGAAAATTAAATGTGCCAATTTTAGGAGAGAGGCCAAAATCCAACGGACTTTTTATTGATCCCAGATTCATTCAATCAGACTAAACTTAGATGTTTTTTAGTTTTGGTTAATCTGACCAGTACCTTTCCTGTGCAGGTCTACCTTTTGGGAAGATTGGCTTCATGAGAGCACAGGTCCTGTCTATCTTGCTCACTGTCGTATCTCCAGCATCCAGAACAATCTTGCCTGGAATGTAGTAGGCGCTTAAGGAACAATCGCAGAGGGGAGGGAAAGAGAGAGGGAGGGAGGAAGGGAATAAAGAGCGAAGGGAGGGAGGGCTCTGCATCTCATACCAGTTAACCTGTCACTTATTTACTCACTCATCAGCTGTGAAGGACCCCCCTCAAATTCTGTGTTAGGCACCAAGGATACCAAAATTATGAGGTGCCACAGTGTTTGCTCTCAAAAAACCGATAGTCTAGTGAGAGAGAGAGAGAGAGAGATCTAACACAACAGAGAGAGATCTAACATAATACTGCTGTGCACCAGAGCAAATGTCACTGTCATAAAGGGAGTGTGCCAAAGGGAACGTCTAATTTGTCCCAGGAAGGGCAGGATACAAAACACATGGCTAGCCTGAGCAGAATCTTAATAAATGCAATGATGCTTTGAAGGCTTGAGAACTTTTTAATCTCTATAATCCTAAAACCGACTGGACAGATTGAATAAAACATGGAAGACTACAAGTCGTTACATTTTAGCCATTCTCTATTCAGAGTCATTTTGATGTTAGAAGTTATTTTGTGTTGACACTATTGGACTTTGGTTTCATTCGGGTAGTACAAATGCCTAGAGTGAGTCCGTCATACTGCAGCTTATCACAGAATCATGGCTTTATAAGTACAATCTTTATAAGCACAGTCTAAATAACACAAATTGAAGATCCGTTGTTTGGGCCAGACCTACATCGTACACCAGGAGTAACAGCTTTATTAAGCATAATCAGTTAGGACCGCTATTGGTTCTTTTCTGAGCAAATCCTTGTTCCTGTGACAAGGATTAATGATATAACAACCATAAGGTAGTCTTTGTATTGTATAGCAACCTATAGCAGTAAAGTTGTGTGTTTTCCACCAAAATAGCAAGTTTTCTAAAGAGGGCAGATTTGACAACTTGACAACAAAGGAAGGATCAGTGGTAAAAAAAAAGAATAAATTGTGGTTGACTAAGTTTATTTACATATAGTACAGGATTCTGTGGATATGATGCTAGACTTCTTAAGCAAGAAAATTCAGTGTCTAAGGAAAAAGGAGATCCTGCTTTGACTTCTACTTCTGGATTTCCTTATTCAGGTGCTGACTCCAGCACAGATCAAGTCAATTTGCCAGGCAATTCTGGACTCTGGGAAGCAGTATGCCATAAAGAAGAGGAAACCATTCCCCCTGATGTATTCTTACTATGGAACTGAATATTTGGGTAAGTAAAAGTGTTGGCATGGGCCTTTAGGGTGGAGAAAGTCTCTAATATTAATACCGAATAAAGGCTGGAAGATTTTGTTTGGCCTTAGGTCATTACTATTCATTTAATAAGAAATCCTTTAAAATGTTCTTTAAAAACCTATACTGACAGATAACACAAATTACAAGTTAATATTTGTTTTCATAGTCTACCTGACAGAAATGTAGCTATTTCAACAATTACTTTCACTCAAGACTAATATCTTTATTCTAGATTGTAAGCTCATTGGCCTAATTTTGCTGAAACATTGTGAAAACTTTTCACACACGATTGAAAGTAGTGCCTCTGAATAGGAAGGTAGGATTCAGCCACTAACATTTTAAAGTTTTTAATAGTAGTGGATTTATAACAGACTACTGAATTGTAATGGCTAATGGTGTGCTCTGGGCCATGCAAAAAAAAAAAAAAAAAAAAAAAAAAGAAAGAAATTAGTTATTCCTCTTTTAAGTCCTTCAGTGCCTCACCATTACTACTGAACAAGATTTGCAAGGCCCTTTATGGACCACCTGCCTCTTTCTCTAGACTCAAGCTTTATCTTTACCCTCCAGGTTCTGTCCAGCATAGTCTCCCACATGCAGTGTTCTCTTTCTACCTTTGTCCATGTTCCTTTTGCCTAGAATGCCCTACTTCCCCCAACCCCTTTATCTAATCTGTAATAATTATACCCAGATTTCAAGACTCTGCTCAAACATCATTAATCTGCTGAAAAATGTTCTGTGCTTTTGGAAAAAGGGTTGTTGAATCCTCTCTGGAGAAATATTCACAAGTTTTAGGTTTTCTCCCAAAGCAAAACTGGGTAACACGCTGTCATCCTGCACATACTTCTGTTGGAGCCATTATTACGCTGTAATTAGTGGCTTACCTGCCTAACTGCCTAAGCAGGCTTTGTGCACCTTCAGGATGGGAACTTTCTCTCATTTGTCTTCATGATTCCTAGACCTCACTACAGAGCTTGCACATACTTAGGGGACCCAAATGAATGAATGAATACCTAATAAACAACTTCAATGAGTTTTCTCAAAGAAATTTTATATTTCTGTTTAAGTCTCCCCAAAATCAAGCCCTGAGACAAGGATTTGGGTGTAAAAGGTTTACTTGAAAGGTAATTTCAGAAAGTGTTGATAGAGGAGCGGAGAAATGAGACAAGAAAGAGAAAGAAGCTAATTGAGTGTGTAATAATGAGCAACTGTGGACAACGGAGGCTCAGTTTCCCTAGGGAATCTTAGAGACTTTATAGAACACGTCTCAGAATTGTTTCACCCAAGGGGTGAGGAAGCTGGGATATTCTTCCACCAACTCTCTGCTTTATTGATTGGCTTCTCCTAGAGGTGTTAATTCCCTAGCAATTCTGTCCTGCCCCTTTGGGCAGGGCATACTCCTGTGGCCAGAGAAAGCCTCAGGCAAAATGATAGATGCTTGAGATATGAAGCAGGAACAAAGATGCATCTGAATGGTGAGTGTAGATGAGGTGATGAGCCAGGGCACTGACAGTTTCTGCTATAGTCCCCTAATCTATTCCATTCATTTTTCTGGTTTTATTTTTTGAGACAAGGTCTCGCTCTGTCACCCAGGTTGGAGTGCAGTGGTGTGATCATAGCTCACTGCAACCTCGACCTCCTGGGCTCAGGTGATCCCCCTGCCTCAGCCTTCCAAGTAGCTAGGACTATAGGCTTGCTTCACTATACCTGGTCAAATTTTTATCCTTAAATTTTTTTTTATAGAGTCAGGGTCTTGTTATGTTGCCCAGGCTGGCCTTGAATTCCTGGCTCAAGTGATCCTCCCACCTCAGCCTCCCAGTATTTTTCAGGTTTTCTTTAGAGAAATTAACATTCTGGCTTTTTACATATATAGCTTAAACTAGATTTTTATCTAGTGCATAAATATTTTCCTGAAAAGCAATCTCTTTTTTCCCAACAATTTCGAATCCAGCAAAATAAAGATATTTTCAAATTTCATGATCAAATTTTAAGAGCAATAGAAATTTTGACTGAATACAAACTGTAAAACTGTTTCCAGGGAGTCAAGAGTTCTGAGTATGGCAAAGTAAAAGGTGCCTGAATGCAAAAACAAAGCTTTAAAATTATAGAGTTGAGTTTAAAGAGCAAGCCATCAGAATATATTGACCCTAGTACCACCCACTAATCAGGATTCTACTAACTGGGAATGAGTGAAAACTCCTAGAGGGACTGGACTTTTACCTTTGTTAAGCTAACTTCTTTTCCAAAGGCATGTTCAGGACTTTGCTAGTTCAATACCCATCGCTAGTTCAGAATTATCTTAGGAATTCTCAAGACTTTGCTCAGATGACACTCTCTGTATGGAACCTTCAGCATCCTCTCCACCCCTGAGGCCAAGTTAAGCTCTCCTCCATTCCTTCTATTAGTCCTTGTGGTAGTCGTGGTTCTCTAGACAAACAGAATATGATTTATTATATAACTAAATGATTTATTATAGGGAATTGGCTGACATGATTATGGAGGCTGAGAAAGCCAGATCCAGGAAAGCCAATAATGTAAGTTCCGGTTTGAGTCCAAATCTGAAGGCAGGAGAAGGCCAATTCCCAGTTCAAAGACAGTCAGGCAGGACAAACTAATTTTTTCTTACTCAGACTCTTTGTTCTATTCAGGCCTTCACTGAATTGGATGAGGTCCACCCACATTGGAGACGGTAATGTGCTTCGCTCAGTGAACAGGTTCAAATGTTATTTTTATCCAGAAACACCCTCACAGACACACCCAGAAGTGATGTTTAACCAAATATCTGGACACTCCATGGCCGAGTCAAGTTGACACACAGAATTAACCATCATACTCCTGGTACACATCTCTCACAGAACACTTATCACCTCATGTTCTAATTATTTATTTACAAATCTGGCCGTCTCACTGGAATGGATGGAAAGGTCTTCAAGGGTATCAACCAAATCATGTTTATCTGTATAACCAGGGTTAGACAGTGCCTAATATGCAAGTGCTAAATGTAAAGGATTAAGTAAATGAATATCAATAACTAGTGTTAACATTACAAAAGAGGGATTTAGTCTGTTTTGTGCAGTGATCTATCCTCTGTACCTAGAACAGTATCTTGTACAGAGTAGATGCTTAATACTTGTGTGTTGAATGAATGAATAAAAGAATAAATGTTTAGGATACCTAGACCAAATTATTTTCAAGCATTTTAGGAGCATTTTCATGAAAGCTACTGACATTTCAATTACAAAGTTTGAAAAGATCTCTTCTCTAAAACAGATATTGGTCAGAAAACTTTCTGTAAAGGGCTAGAGACAGTAAATATTTTTGTCTTTCTGGGCCATATGGTCTCTGTCACAAATACAATGCTGCTGTTGTAGCCAGAAAGCAGCTATAGAAAATATGCAAATGAATGAGCATGGCTATTCTTTAATAAAACTTTATTTAGAAAAATTGGCAGTGAGCCATATTTGGCCTGCAGGCAATAGTTTGCTAGAAGCCTAGTTCTTAGGCAACTTAGTTATCACATTGCTATATTAGCTTTCAAGTAATATTGGCATTATTGTTTTTTATCCTGTCGATCTTTTCACTAAATCAAACTAGCTGTCCTCCCAATTGTGTGAATTTTATGCCTTGTTTGTTAATACAGGGGCAGCTCATGGATTGTCGTCTATTCTTCAGATGCTTCTTTCTTACCATGAGCATCTCAAGCCCTCAGATCGGGAGCTGGTATGGCAGAGCGTGGACTTTCTCATGGAACAGGAACAAAATTGCAACTGGCCACCTGAGCTCGGCGAGACCATCGAGAGAGAGAATGAGCTGGTGCACTGGTGCCATGGCGCTCCAGGTCTCACACACTCTGTTATCTAAAAACATTGCCTTTCATCTAGGTTAGCCACAGGGAGGTTCCTTTTCTGAGAAGTGAGGATATCTCATCTTATGTCATTACTATGTGAGATAAAAGGGTCGAGATGAAATTTTTCAAAGCCAAATGTCCTGATCAGTAAACAACTTCTGAAAATGGTCGTCTACATTTTAAAATATATGATCTATATCTATTTGTTTATAAAGTTAAACTAACATTGTCCAATAGAAGTATAATATGAGTTACATATGTAATTTACATTTTTAGTAACCTCATTGAAAAAGTAAAATCAGGTAAATTAATTTTAATAGTATATATTATAGTTCCCAATATACCCCTAATATTGTCATTTCCATGTATATACAATTTAAAAATTGAGATACTTCACATTTTAAAAAATATTCAGTCCTTGAAATCCAGCATATACTTTATACTTATATCAAATGTCAATTTAGACTAGCCACATTTCAAGTGCTCAGTAGCTACATTGGATAGTGCAGATCTGGAGCCTGGCAATTCAAAATGTGGCCCCTGGAACCAGTAGCATGGACAACTGAGAACTTGATAGAAATCCAGAATCTCAGGCCCCACCCTAGACCCACTGAATCAAAATCTACATTTTAACAGTATCCTTAGGCAAATCGTGTGCACTTTAAAGGTTGGGATGTACTATTCTACAACTCTTCTTCAAATAAGAATTTCCATCAGTACCAAACAAAATGTCTAGAAACATAAATAGCCTTCCCCAGTAAACTCTGTGGAATTGAGACCAGAAATTTAGCAAACCCTATCTTTTCCCACTTTTAAGAAATTCCATCACACTGCTAATTAAGCCTTCAGAGAATGGGTAATTTGAAAAAAAGTTAGATTCAAATAAATAAATCAATATTGGTTAGATGGCCAGGGGACAGATTTAAAATACCAAAATAATACAAAATTCTTAGATTCTGAGTCAATTTAATTTTCAAGGCCATGCTTCAATCCCACAAGCACAGTTTTAAAATATATTTGATTTCTCTTTACTTTTTCACCTGAGTTTCATTACCTTTTCCTCCCATTAATTAACAGTCTTTAATCCAACTATAATTTCATTTTGGAGGGTACAGTTTGAGTTGATGAATAGCAATCCCTGAAAGTATAGTATTGAGTTGATGAATAATGTAAGTCGCAGTATATTGGTCATATTTTTTCTGCCTGCTACGTTTACCTATCGAAGGAAGTTCAAAATGTGTGCTTGTACCAGTATCCATGCATTATGTGTTATGTCTAGGCTAACTTTTGCCAGTTATGATTTGAGCCCATTTCTTTTTAATTTGACCTTTTTGGGGAAAAAAACAAGTTATTTACCATGCTGGAAATGATATTCCTTCTTGTTATGCTCAATTCTTCCATTTCTCATTTATTTTAATTATTCTCAGTGATGGTCTCTGGATATCCTCCAAGTATCCCAGCAAGGATCCTTGAATTTTGGAGACATCCCAATTTAAACACAGAATATCTTAAAAGGATTCAATGTGCTAGTAAAAGTCCTGAAAAAAGTGGGAAGATAATCTACTAAAATGAATGACTGGGTCAGTTAATTGATGTGGGTGTCTTGCAGGGCAATTATTCCATCCTTTATGTACACTAAATACCATCTGTCTTTGTAAATCATTTATCATAACAGTGCAGCATAGGATTCATCACTTTGGAGACTATCTCCTCCTTTATCATTCATGTTCAATATCTAGAGAAGATTAAACATAAGTTTTAAAGAAAAATCATTCAGTCCACGTATTCACTGGACTACCAAAACGAAACCAATTCAAAAATGAATAGAAAACGAAGTGGGGCCCATTATTTCTACCAACCCCTACCCCCACCTCAAGGGTATTGGTCTTTCTTTGAAGAGATGCTCTAAAAACAGCATCAAGATTGATTATAAGTCTAATAAGTGCAGTCCAAAGACCACCAAGATTTTGCAGAAGTTGGCAACAGTAAACTCTCCAAAAATGCTATGCAGGAAATGAACTATAAAATAATTTTCATTTATTTAAGGAAAACATTTTTGAGAGTAGATTTATGAACAGTGCAGATGGTTTGAGGCAGCAGACTAATTCTGTGATTAAAAGCCTGCCAGAAATAATCCACAACGTGGAGCTTCATTAATGATACCTTATCTGTTCCTATAATTGTTTCCTATTGATGCTCCTTCAACCCACCTCCACAGGTGACAAGCCTAGTTATCATTTATGCAGTGTAGAAATAGTTCTTGACTCTTAAGTTAATAACTCCAGCTTCTAATTTCAGCTCCAACACTAACCAGTTTACTGATCTTAAGAAAGGGTCACTTTGTTTCTTTTGTGCCTTTGTCTCTTTATCTGTGAAATGAGCACTTTGACACTGAGTAGCAGAACTCAATCTTTTGATCACCACAGACCCCCTTTTATACTTTGGTCCCTTGCCATTCCTGAGGGTTGTGCCCCAAGAGCTTTGTGAACAAGACGTTTTTAAATACCTTGTGTGGCATATAGCTTTTTTCTCAATAAGTCCTGTAAAGTATTATAGGAAGATTTATGTGACCCCTTCATAACCTTGACAATTCTGAAATACAGGACCAAAGTCATTTACAAAATCATTAAAACAAATGCTGTGGCTAAAATAAACTCAACTGCATTAGGTTACATCATTGCTGTGGTAACACTGACAGTGCATTTCCTTGACGCTGCATGAAGTACAGGTGTGGGTATTTTTTTAAAAAACGCATTTTGTAAAGGCTCTTGGGTACGTGACTTTGAATAAAGAGCAACAAGGCTTTTGCAGTGCAGATATCATTGGTCACTAAGCTCTGTAGTGCACACTGTACAATACATGCCTCAGCGAAATTACACAACCTAGAATGGACCTGAGTGGTGATTCTCCAGTGTGTTGAAGGTATACGTGCCAAGTCTGGCTGTCACAAGGTCCTATTAGATCCCATATTTTCAAAAGTTTAGTCTCTTAAAACATAATTATTAAGTTATAATTAATTCCTTTTCCCAGTTGCATTTGGCAAAGTCATACATCATTGCTGACTCAGGCTTCTTATCAATGCACAATAATTAATGTTCCTATGATGAAATGATGTGGTTCCTGATTCCTATCAAAAGCAAAGAAACCCACCATTGCCTTTTCTTTTTTTTTTTAAATTAAGTAGCCTTATTGTGGCTTCCATTATGCTGGGTTAGGAACCAACAGGTTTACTAAGTTTTAGTTTAGAAGTTTTGCAAGGTCACTTCCATGTAACATTCTGTGATCCAGGATGCAGGGAGAAGCTCTTTCACCCTGGCCAGAACCACAGGATCAATACCTTTTAAGCTGTCTGGGGCTCATGGCCTGGTATAGCAATTAGACCATCTCACCCTTCTTCCTTCTACATCTCTCATCCATACCCCAGTATCAGCCTGTGCTGGGTTGAGAAATGGGGCACTTTATGGTCAACAGACATGTATGAGGTTCATGGCATTTGCCAGACACCATGCCACACACTAGTGTGAAAAAAGTGAACAAGATACAGTTTCTGCTCTTGAGTAGTTTGCACTGTATTAGGGGAGGCAGCCATGGAAATAGATAATTTTAATTGGGTTTTGTGTAAGTGCTAAAGTTTGTATAGGATCAGTGAAAGCTCAGAGGGGTTCTTCATGCTGCCTCCAGGTCCGGGGAAGGCTTCCTGGAGGTTGTGATGCCTAAGGTAAGTTAGCCAGATCAAGAAACGTACAAAGCTTGTTCCAAGAAAAGCGAACCACATTGGTAGTAAGAAGCATGAAAGCACTGTAGGTGGTTTGGTTCTACCGAAGTAAAAAGTTTCACGAAGGGAATGGAGGAGAAGAGGTGGGAAAATAGAAAAGGAGCTCAGTCACAAAGGGCTTTCTGTGTCATGCTAAGGCATCTGGGTAATAGGAAGTCATTTGGTAGTTTAAGCAGGGGAATGTCATGGTCAGGTTATGGTCCTAGAAAGGTCACTCACTCTGCCACAGAATGAATTTAAGGCATGGCAGACCTGGGGACAGGAGGCTAAAACAATCATCTAGGAAGGACACCTAGAGCCTGAGGGAGGCCAGCAAGAGCAGGGCCTTCCCACCCACCTTGCTTTGATTGGCTGTAATGCCCTCCTTCTTCACCAAGCTCTTTCCTCAGGGTCTAAAATTAGAGCTTGGTATCAAGAGGAACCTGTAAGGGAGCAGGGAAGCAGAATAGGCCAAAGAGGAGCATGTCTTACCTGGAGACTAGCTTCACCCTGAGTCTGAGGAGAAGCTAAGAAACACAGATTACATCAAGAAGCTGGGTCTCTCTTGAGGCAAGGAAGCCGATATTTTGTATCCCTGTGTCATCCCTGTGAGGGGTGGCTGCATAGCATAGCCTCTCATTTTTCTGAGGGCAAATCTCTCAAGAAGATGCAGCAGTGAGCTTTGTTAGTTGCCAACTTTCACAGGAACTGGGAAATGAGGCACTTGCTGGTAACGTAAAGCTGATCCACGCAGATCATCAACAGCATGCAGTACACCTTGCTAATTCCTTATCAACCTCCAATAATCAGGTTAGATGGTGTCACCCCTCTAGTAGTCATTTCCTTCTACCAAGTGTGTGCTAGGGGCCCTCCTGTGTGCTTCCATGAGACTTCTACTTCCCCTCACGTAGTCTAAT
The DNA here is from genome assembly GCF_002776525.5 of Piliocolobus tephrosceles. Classification (NCBI taxonomy): domain Eukaryota; kingdom Metazoa; phylum Chordata; class Mammalia; order Primates; family Cercopithecidae; genus Piliocolobus; species Piliocolobus tephrosceles. The sequence goes on along the minus strand of NC_045445.1, from coordinate 110,572,201 downwards.
TAATACTTCCAGTTAAGCTGAAAAGCACCATGAAGATAGAGACTTTTTAAAAGCTTAGCACCTACTACTGTGCCTGGCATATAGTAGATGCCCAATTAATATAGAAACATTCACCAAGTTCTGCAAAATGTCTCTTTCATTGGCTTTCTATTTTTTTTAAAGAGGCTTTTTTGTTTCTTTTTTTTAATTGAGGCGAAATTTACATAATATACAATTAACACTTTATTATATTTTGTTTTCTCAACTTTTATTTTGATTCAGAGGGTACATGTGCTGGTTTGGTACATGGGTAAATTGCATGTCACTAGGGTTCGGTGTACAAAGGATTTTGTCATGCAGGTAGTGAGCATAGTACCAAACAGGTAGTTTTTCAACCCTCACCCTCTTCCTACCCTCCCTCCTCAAGTAGGCCCTGGTGTCTATTGTTCCTATCTTTGTGTCCATGTGTTCTCATCATTTAACTCCCTCTTATAAGTGAGAACATGTGGTACTTGGTTTTTTGTTCCTGCATTCATTTCCTAAGGACAATGGCTTCCAGCGCCATCCATGTTCCCAACATGATCTCTTTTTTTATGGCTGCGTAGTATTCCATGGGGTATATGTGCCACGTTTTATTTATCCAGTCCACCATTGATGGGCACCTAGGTTGACTCCATGTGTTTGCTACTGTGAATAGTGCTGTGATGAACGTACAGGTCATTGGCTTCATTTTTGTCTTTCTGCTAACAACCAGCTCACAGCTACCCTGTTACCTTCTTTAGGTCTCTCCTGACACCACTAAAATTGGGACATTTTGTCCATAATAATCACATTGTCATACAAAAATAAAAGCCAACCAATCCACAACAAAAACACTTCCATCGGTTCCCTGATGACCACAGAGTACAGTCCAAGCTATCTAATTAGATTTGTAAAACCATCCATAATCATAACCCAGTCTAGCCTTGTTCCCCACTGGTCTGTTGGTTAGAACATTGCCCCACTAGCCTTCTTGTGGCTTGTCCTTCCTGGCTCCATATCTTTGCCCTTGCTAATCTTGGTGCTAGATAGAATGCCCTCCCTACTTCATCTTGGGCCTGGAATTTTGCATGTATCCTTCAAAGTTCTGAAAAAGTGCTCCTTCCATTTAAGGCCCCATCTAAGTATCTCTGTAGGGAACTTCCACCTTTCTTTTTTTCTTTTTTTTTTTTTTTTGTTGAGATGGAGTCTTGCTTTCTCCCCCAGGCTGGAGTGCAGTGGTGCGATCTCGGCTCACTGTAAGCTCCACCTCCTGGGTTCACGCCATTTTCCTGCCTCAGCCTCCTGAGTATCTGGGACTACAGGCACCCGCCACCATGCCCAGCTAATTTTTTGTAGTTTTTAGTAGAGACGGAGTTTCACCGTGTTAGCCAGGATGGTCTCAATCTCCTGACCTCATGATCCACCCGCCTCAGCCTCCCAAAGTGCTGGGATTACAGGTGTGAGCCGCCACCGCACCTGGCCTGGAACTTCTACCTTTCTGATTCCACTGGTATTATTGAGAGAACCATTTATTTTATGTTCCAGCAGCATCATGAACTATATATCCTATTATGAATCAGTCATATGCGTATATTTTTATCTCCCTTTTTAGAGAGTGCCTTCCTGAAGGGTAGGAGTCATGTTTAGCATTTATTTAATATCACCCAGGGCTGGAACTGACTATATAATTTGGGAGGCCCATAGCACAATGAAAATGCAAGTTCTTTTTAGAAAAATTATTAAGAATTTCAAGGTGGTAATAGCAGAGCATTAAACTCAACATGGGACCCTTTTAAGGAGTATGGGCTGTAGGCCTGCACAGGCAGCACACCCATGATGCCAGCCTTGCCTAGAGCTGTGCATACAGTACATAATCAATGACTACTGTCAAATGAGTGGACGCAATGAATGAATGAATGTATGATTAAATAAGTTCAATTCTTTTAATATCATCCTTTAGTTTGTGCAAGATACTTTGTTCCTAAAACTGAAGTAGGAGAATGCTGTAGGTAAACATTCTCAGTAGTTGACTAGAAAGCACTGACTGAGCAAAGTGCTTCTTGCTGTGTAAGTATTAATCACAGGGTATATTAAAGGATAAACTTAAAAAGAGTGTGAAATCATGACTCTCATACAAATATAAAAAGAATATGTATGAACCATTTTACTGAGCTCATTATTTAATGAGGGAACCAGAAAGGTGTTACAACTGTTTCAAAGGAAAATCCAGAGTAGATATATTTTTATAGGCCATTAGGAATGATGAAATAAGTTTGCTTAATAAATGCAAAACTGGCTTCTTCCACAGAGGCAGAGGGAAGTCAACCTCTACCAGACAGAATGTGAGCTTCTAGGGACAAAAAATATTTACATTACTATCAGTTTTCTACAAGACAATTTCTATCTCTAGAATTACAGAGTTGTAAAATAGCCTATAGGGTCAAAGCAATGAAAGGCAGTGATAACTCTGATTGATGAGGTAGTCAAGATACCAGCTATATTTCAGTCTTTCACACTTTTTGTATAGGAGAAAGGTAGGCTATGCAGGAGACAATGTGATCTTGTGATACCAACCTCCTCACTGAATATGAACACCCAGAACTTGGGGAAAATCATTTCTATTAATAGCTGTTGCTGCTCTTGTTTCTCTTGTAATTGATACTGCTTTTGTTGAAGAGCTTTGAAGGAACAGTTCTTTCCTTGGAACAATCAGGGTGGGAAGGACTCACTTCACAGCTAAAGTAGAAGTCTTGGCAAGGTCCGTCTGGAGCATTGTTTTTCTTGGAAAGACTCCCAGTTTTGCTCTTAAGAAAATGTGTATAGTTGTAAGTACTTAAACATTACAAATTTTAAACTACAAATTCATTACAAATATTTAGCCATTTCAAATAACCAAATATACATAATGCTTACTAGAGTATATGTCATTAAATATGAACCCATTCGTAAATTAAATTTAAGATTTTCTCAATCTATGTACGTCAATAAAAATGTTGCTCTTTCTCCCGGGGCCAAGCCTGCAATACAATTAAAACAAATTAAAATCTCACCGGGAAAATAAGATTCTCTTATAGAACATTCTAGCACCTTCCTACTCAAAGTGTGGTCTTTAGAAGAATGCTTGTTAGAAATGCAGTGTCTCAGGCCCCACATCAGAACTACAATATTAGAATCTGCGTTTTACCAGTATTCAGGTGGATTCATGAGCTTTTTATAGTTCTAGAAGTTCTGCTCCAAAGTATTAAGTCCTGAAAGTCACCTCTAATGTCTTTGATGTTTTCACAGGAATTGCCTATCTGTTTGCCAAAGCTTATCTAGTTTCTAAGAAACCGCAGTACCTGGACACATGTATTCGGTGTGGGGAACTCACTTGGCAGAAAGGCCTGCTAAAGAAGGGGCCTGGGATTTGCCATGGAGTAGCCGGCAGTGCCTATGTCTTCCTGCTGCTGTACCGGCTCACAGGAAACTCTAAATATATCTACCGAGCTCAAAGGTCAGCTGTTCTTTATGGGTCTCCTTTTTTTCAAAATTTTAATCTAATTGTTTTTCTGAATTAGTAATACAGTCACATGGTTTGAAAAGTGTAAAAATAAATACATCAACTGTGCCTTGTAGCCATGCAGTTGACTTACCCTAGAGACAGTTTTTTGGTTATCTTCCCAAAGATATTCTGTGTACATGGTGTATAAGTAAATGTCTTAATCCATTTGAGCTGCTATAAAGGAATACTTGAGAGTGGGTAGTTTATCAAGAAAAAAGTTTCCTTTGGCTCATGATTCTGCAGACCGTACAAGAAGCATCACTAGCATCTGCTTCTGGTGAAAGCTTCAGGAAGCTTCTACTCATGGCAGAAGGGGAAGGAAAACAGGTATCACATGGGGAGAGAAGAAGGGAGAGAGGAGGAAAGTGTCAGGCTCTTTTTAACAATCATCTCTGGGAACAAATAGAGTGAGAGCTCACTCATTACCAGGAGGATGGCATCAATCTGTTCATGAGCAATCTGCCTCTATGACCCAACCGTCTCTTGCTAGGTCCCACCTCCAATACTGGGAATCAAATTTCAACATGAGATTTGAAGGGTCAAATATCTAAACTATAATATATATATGTGTGTGTGTGTGTGTGTGTGTGTGTGTATTACGGGGATATTTAGGTTATTTCCAATATTGTGTACTACAAATAATGCTATGATGACTAATCTTGTGCATATATCATTTGCACATGTATAGGTATATCTGAAAGATAAATTTCTAGAAATGAAACTGCTGGGCTATATATATATAAAATTTGTAATTTTGACAGACAATATAAAATTTTCCTCTATAGTTTATTCCCTGTAAACTTGATAAAGGTGGAACATCTGCTATATACCAGACAACATTGCTTTAAATAGATATTACGTCTGACTGGTAAGCTGGGTAAACTGGGCCAGGAGGATCATAAATGAACTGTAAATAATCTGATGAAAAGCACAAGTAGGGGCTTCCCTGAATGCAGAGTGGCATGAAAGTAGCATTCACTTTGAAGGGACTTAGAAGCTGTCCATAGCCATGAATGGTTACAAAAGATACTGTTTTCCTGTGTGGCACTTAGGTCTTCTAAGCCAGAGTGGTCTCTCATGCCCACCCATGTAGTCTGGTTCCCATGAATCTGAGCTGTCACTTGGCAGAGGTGGGAGGGGGTGCTAGAGTAGCCCCTGTACCATTTGTGAAGATTCCTACTGAAAGTGTACAACTGATGATTATCAAATTGATTGTGTGACATTTAACAAATCACTTATTAAAATGAGCTAAGTGACTGTTAAGTGACCTTTAACAAGGTCATGCAACCTTTAACAAGTCACTTAGCTCATTTTAACAAGTGATTCTCAGTTTCTTCATTCATAAAATATGGAAAATAGTGCCTACCTCATAGGAATGTTTGGTAGTTTAAACAAGTTAATATATGAAAAGTCGTTTAGAAATAATGCTTGGCGCATAGTAACTGCAGTGTAAATGTTCATTGTTACTAGTATAAATTTGAGTTTTGTAATTCCAGACTTTTCTTTATGCATAAATGTATGTTCACATAAATGTATATGTGTACATATATATTTTAATGAGCTCCTATTACTATATATGTATAATAGTTCTATATGTACTGTTTGTAGCTTATAATTTTATTTATTTATTTATTTATTTATTTATTTATTTATTTATTTAAGAAAGGGTCTCACTCTGTCCCCTAGGCTGGAGTGCAGTGGTATGATTTATGGCTCACTGTAGCCTGCAACTCATGGGCACAGCTCAGCCTCCTGAGTAGCTAGGGCCACAGGTTCATGCCACCATATGTGGCTGATATGGTTTGGATATGTTTCCCTACCAAATCTCATGTCGAATTATAATCCCCAGTGTTGGAGGTGGGGCCAGATAGGAGGTGATTGGATCCTGGGGACAGAGTTCTCATGGATGGTTTGGCACCATCCCCTCTTGGTACTGTATAGTGACAGAGTTCTCAAGAGATCTGGTTGTTTAAAAATGTGTAGCACTTCCCCCTCCCCTCTTGCTCCTGCTCTGGTCATGTAAGATGTGTCTGTTTCTCCTTCACTTCCTACCATGATTGGAAGCTTCTGCGGCCTCCCCAGAAGCAGAAGCTGCTGTGATTCCTGTACAGCCTACAGAACTATGAGCCAATTAAACCTCTTTTCTTTGTAAATTACCCAATCTCAGGTATTTCTTTATAGCAGTGCAAGAATGGACTGAAACAACAACTACTAATTTTTTTTATGTAGAGAGAATCTTGCTATGTTGCCCAGGCTGGCCTTGAACACTTGGTCTTAAGCTATCCTCCTGCCTCAGCCTCCCAAAGTGCTGGGATTACAGGTGTGAGCCCACCACCTCCCCGCTATGTTTGCAGCTTATAATTTTAAATGAACAATTTTTAAGGGACGTTCTTTATTTCATTTTGTATGAATCTATCTCATTTTTTAAAAATGGCTATGTAATTGTTCACTACGTGTGTACCATAATTAACCAATCCTTAAATAATGGACACTTGACATTTGTATAATCTTTACTAATACAAACAAAATTTCCCCAAATATCCAATATATACATTTCTGTGCACTTATGAAAGCACTTGTCAGAGAAATTTTAGAATTGAAGTCATTAGGTCCATAGGTATTTCTTGGTCTATAAATAGCCTGTCTTTATCCTTTGTCCAGTTTTTTCCCTGTTGTGATGCTTCTATTCAGGATTGTAACTCTTTGTCAATGCATGCTTTAAATATTTTCCTGCTTTGCCATTTCTCTTTTAATTTTGTTCGTAGCCTTTGTCATACCAAAGTTTTAAGTGTTTTTCTTGTCAAAGTTTTCAATCTTTTCTTTAAAATTTCTAGATTTTGTGTTATGCTTAAAAAGACCCTTTCCCACTTCAGGATTAGAAAACTATTAATTTACACGGGCTTGTAATAATTTTATGATTTTGTTTTGACATTAAAATTTTTTGATTCTGCTAGAAATTACTTTTTTTTTTTTTTTTTTTTTGAGACGGAGTCTGGCTCTGTCTCCCAGGCTGGAGTGCAATGGCCGGATCTCAGCTCACTGCAAGCTCCGCCCCCCGGGTATACGCCATTCTCCTGCCTCAGCCTCCGGAGTAGCTGGGACTACAGGCGCCCGCCACGTCGCCCGGCTAGTTTTTTGTATTTTTAGTAGAGACGGGGTTTCACTGTGTTAGCCAGGATGGTCTCGATCTCCTGACCTCGTGATCCACCCGTCTCGGCCTCCCAAAGAGCTGGGATTACAGGCTTGAGCCACCGCGCCCGGCCGAAATTACTTTTTAAATGGTCTCAGATAGGTATCTATTTTTGTTTTTTAAAAAAATTCTAATAACATCTGTTGACCAGTTACCCTCATGATTTGAAATTCCAATTTTTTTATAAACAATTTATATAAATATATGAGTTCCATAGTTTCCCCATATTCTACCTATCATTCTCTCATTTATTCTTTTAATTGTATTTTAGAGTCAATTTGTCATATTTTAAAAAAATCTTACAGAAATTTGATTGGAATTTCACTGAATTTATAGATTACTTAATGAGAATCAACATCTTTAGAATATTTAATTTTTCCATCCAGAAACATGGTATACCTTTCCATTTATTTAAGTTTAAACAAATGTCATTGGTAAAGTTTTCATCTTGTGAAGAAGGTCTTGTATGTTTTTTGTTAATTTTATTCCTGGGTATTTTATGTTTCCAGGTTTATTGTGAGTGGACTCTTTTCCTTCATTATATTTTCATATCATTTATTACTGGTATTTATGAAGGCTTTTAAAACATACACATCACTGAAGTTTATCAATTCTAATATGTAATTTTTCATATAAATATAGACTGTATCTTATAAGTATTTTACTTTTCATAAATATCATAATAATATATCTAGCTGCCTTAATGAACTCCATTACTGTTTCTATTAGTTTATTGATTATATTGGGTTTTCTAAATAGATACACACATATCTGCAAATAACTATGATTCTGTTACTTCCTTTCTCATGTGCATGGTATTTTTTTCCCACTACATGGTTCTTCTCTATAACAATGCAACCCTATAACAATGTTCACTAATAAGAGTGATAGTAAACACCCTTGCTTTTATGCTGATTTTACTAGGAATGCTTCTATGTTTTACCATGGTCTTTTATATTCACTTCTTATAATGTTTATCATGTTAGATTATAACACTTCTCTGTCCAGTGTAATGCAATGGCTTCCTATATGATTCAGAGTAAAAGCCAGTCTTTCCTGTGAATGAAAGGTCCTACATGATCTAGCCTCCCATTACCTCTCTAATCTCGTTGCCTACTCTTCTTCCTCCTGGTTCTCTCTACCACTGTGGCTTCCTTGTAATCCCATTAGGATGCCAGGTACACTCCACCTCAAGGCCTTGGAAGTTTTGGTTCCCTCCACCTGTAGTGTTCACTTTCTACATATATCTCCTAGCTCCCCCATTTCATTCAGACTTTCACTCAAAAGTCACGTTCTCAGAAAGGCCTTCCCAAGTCAACTTATCTAATATTTAATGTTTAGAAAACATAAACTATTTTTCGTGATATTTACATGAATGCACTGAAGGGCAAATACTAACTTATGTAAGTCTTCGATTTGAAGCTCCATTGTTTAGGAAATCTGTTAATATAATTGATTCATGGTTTCTTAATCTCCTTAGGTGGAAGCCAGACCTGTTGTTTCACAAATATAGAAAAAGAAAGTAATTTTGGATATTATCTAGGGTAGTGGGATTTCACCTTTGGGCTAAATTTCATCAGAAATGAATGAAATTCATTTATTACCTATAAAGCGTATTAAAAGGGATCAGAACAACCCCTCTATTTTCTTTTTTGTAATTTTTAATATTTTATTTTTAAAAAATTTGTGTAAATGTATGGGATTCAAGTGTAATTTTGTTATTTGGATAGATTGTATAGTGGTGAAGTCAGGACTTTAGGGTATCCGCCACTCAAATAATGAACTTTGTACCCATTAAGTATTTTCTGGCAGGCCAGTCCTAGCTTACAGAGTCTTGGATATAAGATTTAGGGTCCAGGTCTCTTTAGACAACTTACAGTTCTCACTAACATGTAGAAGACTGGAAATGTGGAGGTAATATCTGAGTATTCTTTGGGCATTGTGTGAACAAAAGTTCTCTGAAATGTAATGTGTAGGAAAGAGACTATTCCAGTGAACAATTTGCAAACAGAGGATACACAGCCTGTGGTGTAAAATGAAGCAGCCTTTCAGGGCTGGGTTTTATAGCAAAGTTTCCTGCCCAGGATCAGGTCCTTTTATGCAAATAAAGGATTGAAACTCAGTTCTGATTGGTCAGTGCAGCTGAGCCCTGACTGGCCATGGCAGGTGACTGATTGTTTGGCTTAGGTGTGTTCTGATTAGTTACTTTCCAAGCTCAAAACCAGAAGTCTCTGTCACCTGTTTCTTCCAAATGGTGGGTGGAGGGCTGGCATATCTTGGCACTCACAACAGGAACTGGTTTGGAGAAAGAAAGGTCCTGTGATGCTTTTACAGTGTCTTTCTCAGAACACAGAGTACATGATCACTCCCTCACCCAGCCGTAGCTGCCTGGTCCTGTTTTAACTTGGAGCACCTCAGTTTGCCAAGGGGAGCCCATTTTGTCTGTTGGCTAGGGGCATACTTTAACAATTGCATGTTAAAAAATATGTACCTCCCTAAAATGAATATTACTTGGTTGTCACCTATTATTTTTTAACATACAGTTGGATTTTATGGCTGCAGAAAAATATTTGACAACTTCTTAATTTTCTTTTATGCTTTTTCAATCACTCAGGTTTTCTACCTCTTCTTTTTGGTAGTGCATATATTTCTATAAAACCATCTAGTTCTTAAGAATTTTCAAATATTTGACATAGAGTTCTGATCGTATAGTTCCATAATATTTTTAATTTCCTATCTCTGTGGCTGTGTGCCCTTGGTGATTTCTAATGCTTTTCCTTCCTGGTCAGCTGCACCAGTGTTTTTTCTATCTTGTTAATCCTCTCAAGGAACTGGCTTCTGGTTTTGCGTATTAATTTTTTTTTGTTTTTCTCTTTTGTTTTCCACTTTTACTTCCTTTCATTTTGTTATGTTCTAGAGTTTATACATGCTTAATTAGAAAGCATTCCATCATTTTATTAATAATAATGGTAACTCACAGATCTATGAATTTTCTTCTACATTCAGTTTTGGTCATAATCAATGAGTTTTGATTTGAAATCTTTTCATATTTTATTGTGTCTTCTATTCTTTTTAGTTCTGTAATTAGCATGCTGACTTCCATTTTGAATGAGAAAATTTTAGAAAAAAATTTGTTTAGTTTTGCACCACTGGATCGATTTTTGAAACATTTTTCACAAATAATAACGCACAATACAGGTCAGAATACAATGAAACTGCTACTCTCAGACATTGCTGGTACTATTTTAAGTTGCTATGTATCATTTAGAAATTATTTTGAAAAGCATAGAAAATATTTAGCATATTTTAAGTGAAAAAATACAGGACACCAAATCATATATACTTTAATAACATGTAATAATGCAACAAATAAATGAGTGCGTGGGGGAAAGGTCAGAAGAAGAGCTAGCAACATTGTGGGTTTCTTTTATACTATGATTTTACAAATCGTCTTTTACGTTTGTGTTTTATAAATCTCCTTTTATTACATGTTTATGTAAAAAGTAATATTTTCGATTTATTGAATGCTTGCTATATTCTCGGAGCCTGATATATGATATCCTTTATCTTTACATATAACACTATCCAGTTCTGCAACTTCACCATTTTAAAGTCAATTTGAGAAATTTGCCAAAGCCCTTGCTCTTTCTACTATACCAGGGGTTCTTAATCTAGGATTTGTGAGTTTGCTTGACAAAGAGATTGTATCTCAAACTTAAATGTAATATTTCCTAACTTTCTGAATGTAGGTAATAAGTCACAGAAGTATTAGTAGCTGTGACTTTGCAAACAATAGAATTCATAGATATTCTCATGTCATATTACTCTTGTTGCAGGTATTGTAAAATATGTTATATTCACATCACTAGCTAGAAATGCTAGCAGTTATTAAATCCACTATTGTACCTTGGCATTTAATGTGTTAGCAAATAATACATATGTTATTATATCCCAAATTTGGCTTTAAAATTTTTGTTGTGTTTTAATATAATTATTTTCCTTTGGAATCCTGTGTGGTTTATTTTATATACTTGAAAACTTTTTTTCTGAGGAGCCCAACTGAAGCTATATCATGATGCTGGCTATATTATTACAAATTTAGAAGTAACTCTTATGATGCATTAATATTCTACTGTTTAAAATTTTAAATTCCATTTTTAAATTGTTGCATATTCAGAAAAACAGTTATAGAAAAATTGTACCAAACAGAATTACAATCTGTTTCCTGCTGATATATATATATCAGCAATATATGTATATATATATATATATATATACACTTTTTTTTTTTTTTTTTGAGATGGAGTCTCACTCAGTTGCCCAGGCTGGAGTGCAGTGGCGCGATCTCAGCTCACTGCAAGCTCCGTCTCCCAGGTTCACACCATTCTCCTGCCTCAGCCTCCTGAGTAGCTGGGACTACAGGCGCCCACCACTATGCCCGGCTAATTCTTTTGTATTTTTAGTAGAGACGGGGTTTCACCGTGTTAGCCAGGATGGTCTTGATCTCCTGACATCGTGATCTGCCCGTCTTGGCCTCCCAAAGTGCTGGGATTACAGGCGTGAGCCACCACGCCCGGCCTCCTGCTGATTTATTTTAAGCTGCTGTATGTAATTCCAAAAGCCCTAAAAAAAAATCAGATAAATAATTACCCTTTGTAAGACCCCCTATGTAGTAGCAGTAACCTAAATTTATGACAGTATCAGTGCTTGGGTCTTACCAAGCTGTGAACTCCAGCCTCTGGATTGGTGATTATTTGTGTTCTTGATGGGAATGAGTAGAGCAAGTCAGTAAAAAAAGATGATGTAGGTAATGGCACTTTGGAAGCTGTAAACTATTATAAAAATGTTACTTGTTAAAAATCATCTGAATAATATTTGTGGCAAATATGGGTAAAAGAAAAAAGGTCTTTCATAGGGAATTTAGAGGCCTGTGATTTAATTTAAGGTGGATGTCTCAAAAATAATCTGTCTTGTAGCTGCGTTTGCTATTTGATGTTATCATTGTGAAAGGTTGCTGCCTTTTCCTATTCATCTTATTCCCTTGTTTGCTCACAGCACAGATTGTATAAAATCTTGCCCATTTATTTTCAGTCTCTGCTTTTTGTCACATATAAATGAAAACCCAGCTCAGAAGTAATATGCCTGCAGAAACACAGCATATTTACTTTTTTAAAGGAACAGTCACATATCACTTTGCTTCTTTTCAAGATAAATAAAAGTAGAGCAATTTATCTGTCTTTTTTTACTTTAATTACTGGATGAGAGAAAGAATGAAATCCTTGAAAATTCCAAACTGCTTTGCTTTGCAAACTCTAAGAATAGTTGGATTTGCTTGCCAGCATAATTTGTTGTGAAACATACACAGTTATATAATGGATCTTCTTCTTTTTTTTAACAGAGAAAATGTGTTTCTTAAAATACTTAATTATATAATTCTGGAAATAAAATTATGCTAAAACTTTAATAGAAGAGGAAGAAGCAACCCAAGGTCCATAATATGGAAACACTCATGTAAACTGTTCATATTTTCTTCTTCTCTTAGGTTTGCTCAATTCTTATTTACTGAGGAATTCAAGGCCGGTTCTCGGGTCCTTGAAAGTATATACAGCTTGTATGAAGGCTTCTCCGGGACAGTGTGCTTTCTGATTGACCTGCTGCAGCCCAATCAGGCTGAATTCCCTCTCTTCAGCGTCTTTGTTTAGAAGGCTCCATCTTCCACTGTGGCCCTGCAGAGATCCCCTGAGCCAAGCCAAGGCAGTTTCCACATAAGCCACATTCAATGGTATCGCAACCATGAGCCTTAACATTGCCACCAGAAGGAAGGAATCAGGCAGGTGAAGGCAACATGATGGCAGATTTGAGAAAGGATCTGCAAAATAAAGATACCACAACTCATCTCAAAACTGCAGAGATTTAATGTTTCAGGGAATAGATGTGAAACAAGGGATCACAGGAAAAGGGGAAAGAGAAATGATCTGTTTTTCAGTTATGACATAGAAAACCAAACTGCAAGTGTGGACTATGACAAAAAAATATGCTAATACCTTTGCAGTCTCAATGAGAATTTGACCGTTTGTGTGTGCCCTCTACCCTTAAATTCAGAAATAAAGACAATCAAAAATTAAAATAATTGCCCAGCTAAAAACTGCTATGAGAGATGAATTGTCAGGTTGCTGAAGTATGAAAATAAACTCTTGGTTGTCCTGTGCTTATATTTATTGAAATTTATGTTTTTTACTGAGTAAAGATATTTGCATATGAATCTCCATTTTTTTTCATTACCCTGGGCAATTTAAAGAAATCATATAATAGCTTAGTTCAGATACTAAAATTTGAAGTTTTCTTAGACCTTAGAACATCTCTTTTCCTAGTTCCCTTTTTTCCTGAAAGCTCAATTAGAATAGCAAAATTTATAAGCTAGTAAACTTATACTATAGCAAGTGTTGCTGTCAAGTGTTTTTCTCCATAGGAGGTGTGAACTGTGTATTGTCTATTATTAGTAATTTTTAAAATGCCTTTATGTACATAATCTTGATGGAGCTATTGGCTGAACTATAAAATATACTCTTGGTAAAAATCACTAATTTCAAAGATCAGGGTAACCACTACAAAGATGTGTCATTTCTGCCTTTGTTTGGGACAGGGAGACAGGCTGGGGAAGTTACCAGTGATTGTGGAAATAATTTTGCTCCATTTTATACTATTAAATGAAGAGATGAGTGAATTCTGTGGTTGGTTACCTTACCTTCCAAGACACAGGATCCACTAGAAATTGGCTGTAATACTCATTGAGCCAAGTTGTCATATTAAATTCAACCCTGCTGTAAACACATAGAAGTTGTGAAATTGCTTCAAGTAAACAGTGGTTTGCAGAACACTATAGGAGCATCTGTCACTTCAATATGCAGAGCATGAGTTGACCCTTTTCCTAGAATTTGGTCAGTGGCAATTGCATATATCAGATTGAGTAGGAAATTGTGTACAAGACTTATTTAAATAGGCATTAAATATTTGGATATATTATGTGTTTGTGTGTATGTATGTGTGTATTCCATATGTATTCCCATGTGAATCCAAATCCTTATTCTTTATTTCAGTAATTCTTAACTCGAATCATAGACTTTGGAGTGAGTTAGGGAATGCTTTGTTGCCTACAAAGCAAACCTACAAGTGTGTTGGTGTGTGTATGTGTATGGACCAGTTTGTTCGTGTGTGTGTGCTCATTTTGTGGGGATAAGGGTCTCTAGCATTCATAACATTCTCAAAGAATCTGACCAAAGAAAGGCAACAACTATCTTTGTGTATTTTATGAATGTGTATGTTTGCACTCATTGCAATAAAGTAGGACAAAATGATTTTGAAATGCATACAACTTTTAAGTTTCCTGTTTCGTTTTTACATCCTCAGACATAACTGTATCAAATTGGCCTCAGTTGTTCATCAGTGAAAATGCTCAGTTTGGGGTGATACCACGTAAATAGCAGCTTTCAGATGACTCCAGATGGGGTCCAGAAGTTCTTTCATATAGGCTGAATATAATAACCATCCTATATACAGAGCTTTATGGAACACATGCAGTTTTTATCGTCCAAGAACCCCTCCAGATGTGTTTGGTAAATGCTCCAAAGTCTCACAGCTAGAAAAGGACAAAACAAGGATTCCAACCCAGGGTTTCACTTTCTAAGTTTATTTATTCAGTATTCTAGACTAGAATCTGGGGATACAATAGTGAACAAAACAACCTTTCCCTCAAAGCTACCTTCTGTTTCCATTTGCTGTTTTTTCACAATTCATCCTTGAGACCTGAAACCTAGAGCACTCAGAACTGATACCTAGCTCATTATCATATCAGTTCCATTTCTAGTAACTTCAGAAAAACAAGACCACTTTCGGGCCTATCTGCCCTTTTTAAGGTCTGATAGGTCTGATGATGATGTGCTAACCATTATGCAAGACAACCCCTTTTGTGTGTCAAATCTAAGCAAAGACCATGTTTGAGTATTGTCTTTATGAAATGACATCTCGGTAAATTAGAAACAACAATAGGCTTGTTTAGCACTTAAACATGTTGATGAAGCTTTTCATTTTCCTGAGAGAATTGTAGATTTTGGAAGGTCCTCTTCTATATTATTTTTCCAAGAAGGGGAAAAAGATCCATACATTTTGCTGTAGGAAAGTGTGGCATGTTACTTCTTATTTAATTATCCAACTTGCCCCCCTTCTCTGTGGTAGCATTTTTAATGTAGTACTTAAGCCTGTTGTCTCTTAAAGGCTACAGGGGCATTTTCACCACCACCAGTATAACTTTAATATTATTTACTATACATAGCGTGAGCAATTATAAACCCTGAAGGTAATAGTGGAAATGTGTGAGGATACATTGAAAGAGTCTCTCAGTAACGGGGAGACTGCATTATACTTTGATAGCAGGACGTTTTGGAAACCATTACAACTCTGTGTATTTTGTTTCATTAATGTAATTACATACCATCTCTTCCACACACACCCCAAAATATTATATATTTTTATTTTGTCCAAACCTGTTTCAGTCATCAGTTTGTAGTTTTTTACTTCCACTTGTAACTTGATAACTGAGTAGAACAGGGGTTTGCTAGAGTACATTTCCCTGTGCTTCTTTAGGTAGTTGACTATGCTATTAAGGTAACAGTATTTACTTACTGATAACTCGAGAAACAGTCGTTTTCTTGGTCTGTGCTAAATTGCATCTCTTCCAGTGGCAGCTTATTTCTTTAACTTTTTTGACATATTAAGATTTTAATCATGGTAATGCTGAAATTATTTCAAATTTGAAAGAGCAAATCTCAGTAATTTCAATGAAACAAATGTGCTTGTAATTTCTAGCCATGTTAAATGAACACACAATTAAAAGGAAAACCATTAGTAGTGCAAAGAGCCCTGTGCTGGAAATCTCAAAGTCTTGCTCTGCCACTTTTAGGGGCCACTATAGTAATAATAATAATCACCCTATTTACTTCACAGGATTGTTATAAAAGTTGTCAATGATAAAATGGATATAAGTGAGTCTTTTAATGTGCAGATGCTTTATATATTTAAAAGGGATGTTATATTTTACCCACTATATACATAGAAAAATCATGCCCAGTTATGACTTCCAATAAGCATTTCCACCAAATAGAATCTCTATATGTGGATGTAGTGCTTGAGGTCTGGGTCACTAGATGGATAAAAACCAAGTGTACATTTTAAAATATTCTACCACCAGTCCTGAGCACAGCATTTTGCCTCGGAAGGTTCTGATTCAACGAGACTTACTACATGGGAATAGACTGATTTAGCTCAGAAGCTCCTTTTAATGCAAATATTTATTTTGCTTGCTGAGAACAAAAGATTACAGTGCCAATAACTCAAGAAAAGGAGCAGGCAAGCCAGGTCTGTAGAGAGAAAATGAACTGGAAAATAAAGTAATTCTGGGGTGAGTTTGATCTGCACTTTAATTCAAGTCTCAGAACCATGTGACATATAGTGATCAAAATATACTCTCAATTGCATATTAGGCATTCCTTTGGGGACCTGGGCTATTTATTCAGCACTGTCCCAAATTAATAGCTAAATGAGCCTCAAATTTGCCGAGCCCACATAATATTGGTATAAATTTGGCAAGGAAAGCAAATGAGAAGGCAGGCAAAGGGGTGGGTGAGGGGAAGCTTGCTGAAGCTCAGTATCTCAGAGTGAGTTGTGGATGCATGTTTAACACTGTAAAGAACCAGTCCATTTTTACCCATGAGTTTTATTGCTTTCTGGGACCTCTAACCCAGCACCACCCCTGATTCACCAACGTCTCCTTCTTATCCCCTTTAAATATTGTAGTTCACTGTGATATGTTTTTTCCTGTATCTGCTCTATCATGTGACCTCCTTCCGCCTGGGAGGGCAGGTTTTCTCCTTATCTTTTCCATCCATGTCTGTTCTTAGCTAAGAGTTCCAGCCTCAATACGGCTGGATTACCCTTTGGACAGAAGGGTGGACAACCTCAAGGTCAGCAGCAACAGAAGTTGGGTCTAGTAGTCAGATCACAAGTGAATGTGGCTATTCATGAGAATAGGGTGGTGGTGGCATTTATCCTGCTTCCCCTCCATAAATAAACCTGGTAATTTTATTTTTAATGTTACAGAAAAGTTGATGCTACATTAAATGCTTGACCCTCATCCATTATCATAAATCTCATATTGGATGTGCGATCTCTTTTCATGTTTCTTTAATTGAAAGTACTAATGAATCGAGGCCTGGTGGATGATGCCTTTAGTTTTTTGTTTTATTTTCTTTTTGTTTTCTTGAATCATTGAACCTTGTCATTTTTATCTAGACTCTTCCACAAATGGCAAAGTCATTTATCTGCAGAATTCCCAGAATCTTCTTTTGCCTTTGTGCACCTATTAATTACCCCTTCTGAACTCAATTTGAAAAAATCACTTAGAATAACCGAATCACCCATATTTTTGTTCTTTTGGGGTTTGGTGAATTATGTGGATTAAAAGAACAGACTATCCTCTCTTCTTTTTCTCTTTCTTCTCCCTGTCCAATACTCAGGAAGAAGAGGGAGAAGGGGGTAAAGATACATGAGGCTTAACTACCCAGGGTTATGAAAAGAGTTTGCAAAGACTTTCTGTTTGCTTCCCTTTTGGGTTTTCTTAGTCCCTGTAGGAAAAAGTTTATCCCTCTGTGTGCAAGCGTGTATGTGTGCAAGTGTGTGTGTGTGTGTGTAAGTAGTTGAGCAAAAAAGAATGAGACAGACTTAAGGAGAGTCAATATCGCATATGAATCAAAAGCCGACATTTAGCTATTAGATAGATCTCAGTGAAAGGATATGTTCAAGCTAAGTTGATTAAGTTTATTAAACTTATTTATTAAGCTTGACTAAGCTTATTAAAACTTCTGCCAGGTTGAAGCTATTAGTAACCATCTGTAGAAGATAACAGCCATGAGTTTCACAAATACAGCAGCAGTGTCTGCTAGAATCGTGATGTGAGCCACGAATGCAAACCACATATGCAATTTTCAAATTTTCTAGTAGCTATATCAAAACGGTAAAAAGAACAAGATGAAATTAATTTTAATAATGTATTCAACTTAGCCTTATATATCCAAAATGATAGCATTTCAATATACAATCAATATAAAAACATGAATGAGATATTTTACATTTTTGTACTGAGTCTTCAAATTCCAGTGTGTATTTTATACTTCCTATACATCTCCAGTCTCAAAGTAGCCACATTTCAAGTGTATGAGAGCGCATGTGAGTTGGCTATTGTATTGGACAGTGCAGGGCCTGCATTCCATTCCTGGTTCCTAGTATTGATAAAGTCTTCCTACCTTCCTTTGTTGTTATAGGAGAAAATGGAAAAAGAACCTGCCTATTACATGAGTGCTGCACTATTTCCCCAAATGCAGCCCAGCAGTACCAAGAGCTGCCCTGTGGAAAAATTTATTCTGTGATTAAATAAGTTAGGAAAGTTTTATTATTTTACCCCCTCTTGAAGATTACATGATACATTAACATTTTAAAGATTGAGAAAACTCTCCTGGGTAAAGAAACCTGTTTGACGTTGTTTAGTTGTTGAGTTCTGTGTCTATAAGAATCCTAGAAATTGCCACAAGTGTCTCTCCATAAGAAAAACTTTGTGTTTTCCTCTCTTTTTCCACTCCTTTTGGAAATGAATACAAGGATAAATTTCTATTTATCCTTGTATTCAGAATCACCTGAGAACAATATCTCTTTTGTTCTAGAACAACCACCTCCTAAATTGAAACCAACAGATGGCTTTAAAATCTTGCACTTGGACATAGATCTTCAGAAAGTACCAAAGTATATACCTTCCTCTTATTCTTTCAGAAATGGTGAACACTCTAAAAAGATGTGGAGGTGTGGTGGGGGACATCTGAATGTGTATATGTGTAAACACCAAATACATACAGTTTCTTAAGTAGAGTAATGCAATTCTTGTTGATGTTTTATTTTTATATTTTGCGTGTGGTGTTAATGTACATACTTTAATGTGTACTGTTCTAGTAATATGTATGAAGTAGCTGTGACATAGCAGTCAGTTTTAAAGATACAGACTATAATTGACTACTGTCAGTCTTTAACAAGTGATCTTTTTGCAGCTTGGTTTTAGTGGGGTCTCTGATGCTGTCCCCATAAATTTCGTTTTAAAATCTATGCTTAAATGGCAGTTACCAATATAATTAATTCTGCTACTGAATTTGGTTCATGTTGAATGTGGTAACCCTTATATGTGAATATATTCAAACATGTGGATTGATTTCGATCATCAGTTTTGTCTTTGTGTTTTAGGACTTTGCTATTTCAATATTAAAGATGTCTTTTGAATACTGTAGCAGCAGTGGAATCCCTATGTTCTTGAAAATGCCAAATGTAATATGAGTTGCATATAGACTCTTCAGCAGTAGAAATTAAATATTCTAAGTGCAAAAGTTCGGTTTTAGAATCTGATAAGGAAGGACGGCCCAATCTTTAAAAAGGTACAGCTTTCTCAACTTTGAACATCTGGGGGAACTCTACTTGGAAGTCTGAGTTTTAATATCTTTAATCCAATGGCTCTAAGTTAACAAACATTAAAATATGGATTTTGTAGAATCCAATTATTAGGGGGAGCACTTTGCAAAGCCATATACTGGGGAATATATACTGGGTCAAGCACCACATGTTAGTTTTGGAATGTGTATTTCCCAGCGAATAGAATTTACTGCTCCAAAAAGCTTTCTTGGCATAATTCACAATACTTACAGAAATATAACTGTATCATTGAAAAAAACAAAGCTCACCTTCCTAATGATACATTTCACAAACAGCACATTAGGGCAATTTCTTTCTTATGGGGAGGTACAAAGAAATACTCTGTCAATATAGTATAACTGCTTATTTCAAATTGTATCTAGGAATAACTACTATTATTTAAAGTACTATTGAATTTTGAGGAACTGATCAAAGAATTAGTATTATTAATAAAATTGTACTCTTTGCAATATATTTGCCTTGGCACAAATGCAGAGTTAAAAGCATAAAATTATTAAAAAATTACCAAATATTAGTGATTGGTTGTTACTACTTTAAAATCCTACTAATTTCTATTAGCACTAAATCAAACAGCAGTTATCTGTTGTACACAAGTAGAATTTTGGAAGACTCGGACACAAAATGTAAGCCTTTTAAAAAATGTCTTTTTGCCATAACAGGTTATATGACCTCTTGCTAATTGTTATATTTCCTTAGGGGCACTTCGAGGCTCTTTCAAAGACATCTGCAGCACTTAGGTCTAAATTTAGAGTAGAATATTTTGCCACATATTTTACTGTATCACAAAATGTCATACTACTGTATTTTATAATAAAACCAAATTCTCAAGTATTCTAATATGTTACATATTAATACACCAAAACATCACTTTCTATAAGTCTATTATTATGTACATAATATTTTAAAAAATAATGGGTGTTTTGGTCCTAGTGAAAAAGTATAATGCAATACATGACATTAATCTTTAGTCAAAACCCACTGAGGTGTCTGACAGGGAAACTAGCAATCATAACCTATAAGGTATATATTATTCTCAAGGACAAAATGGCAAATGATAATACAGAAAGACGTGATCACTGGAGCAAGTTAGCTGGTGTGCAGACTGAGTGAGCAAGTGTGCAGACTAAGAAGGATCAACCTGCAAATGCTCATCAGAATTTAGCTTTTGTTATTGATTGTTTCTGGAGGGGATAGTACTAGTCAGTTGATACTGCTTCCCTTTCATGTGGGAGTTTGCTCACAGCCCACTGCATGGTATAGTGAAATCTCTTTATAAGCAAGATAGAGTCAGAAGCTTAGCGATGCACCTTATGGTTTTTACAACTGCTGTTACAATGTTCTAAAAACACTGTGATCTTTCCAAATGTGTTTTCTGTATTCGTTTTGTACTGTAGAAAATAATTCGCTATAAACTGGACTTTATAGTGTTTAAAGCAATGTTATTTATTGGCTTATTGTCCCTCCTTATAATACATTTATGTACAGTACACTTAATGTAAAACCTGTGATAGTCCTTTGCCTTAAAATAAAATCTAATGCTAAATACTCGGTGTACTGATTAATAATTCTAAGCTACCAATTTTTTCTTTAAACCTAACCACGATGTCAAGTAAAACATTACACAAATACTCTGTGGAGTGTTGCTGCTGATTCTGTATTTGTGGCAGTGTATGTATCTTGGCCCAGGACATGGTGGCCTTCTGTGTTCTATAAATAGACATTAGTAATCCTTTTAGGGAAAGGGCCTGCTACCTCTCAGCTGCTGGCTGAATCTTTCCTTTAACTCATAAATGGATTTTCTCATGCCACATAAAAAACAGAAAAACAGCCCACCACATTCTCTCCCTGTACCTTTTTTTTGTTTTGATTCCTTTTGAATCTTTACATTCTATTTGTGTTTACATTATTTTCCTAAATAGAAAAATGCCAGAGATGCCTGAAGATTGAAATCCCCCAATTTCAACAAGGGAAGAGATCTTATAATTATTTAAGTCTAATCCGTTTATGGAACCTGAGTTTTAGAGAGATTTAGTGGCTTGATTGAGGTCTGAGGGACAGGGGTGGGCTGAGTACATCCTGATATCAAGAAGATGGTGGAAAGTTCAATGGGCTAAAAGGAGTTGTGTTAGTCTTGGTGCTGGCACACCAATAAGCAGAGGTCTGCCTTGGAATAAAAAAACTGTTTCCTTATTAGGCCCTGATCTTTGTCCTGAATTACTTACAGTTATAGAGGAATACACTTTGTAGGCAGTTTTTCTGGGAGGTAAAGATTGGTTCTTAGGGACCATCTTTGACGCTTTTTCATCACTGGAAGCAATGCTTCAGACCACTGTATTTGGAAGACAAAGGGACATGCTCACATGGCACAGTGAAACGTGAAATCTTTTCCCACTTGGTGGTGGATGCATGACAATATACTTGCACTTTGAAAAGCCTATGTGTGGTCTGGTTATTTTTAAAAGACCGGAAACGCTGGCCCTTTGAAGAATCACGCGTTTCCTCGGCCCAGAAAATAGACTGGGCTAGAAAGGCTTCGGGACTCCAATTCTGGGCCTGGGTGGTCGCAGTTTTTCAAAGGGATGTGAACGGTTTCCCAAGATAGGACCCAAGGGACTCTAGGACCCAGAGGCTGCGCGCGACGCCCGCAGGGCCAACTATATCCTTTTGAGCTCCCGCGCCAAGGCCTGAGCCGTCTCCCGACGCGGGTTCGCGGCCCGCCAGGGGCAGGTCACCACAGAGACGCAGCCGGCACTGGCGAGCGAGCGAGCGGGCGGCGCACGGAGCGCGTGGGCGTGTCCCGGCGAGGCTGCGCTGTTCGCCCCACCCCACCCCACCCCAGCCAGGTCGGCCGCCCCCCGCCAGGTCCAGCTCCAGAGCCCAGGCCGGTCGGCCGGGCCCGCGTGCCCTCGGCGGGCTGCGCAGAGCGCGGGAGCAGTTTGGGGCTGGGCATGCTGGGAGCCCCTCGAGCAACGGCCGCCGCCGCCGCCGCCGCCACAGCCACGCAGCCACCGCCACTGCGTCCGTCCCCGGTGAGAGCCGCTGACGCGCGGAGATGAAATTCCCGGCCTCGGTGCTGGCGTCCGTGTTCCTGTTCGTGGCCGAGACAACGGCGGCGCTCAGCCTGAGCAGCACCTACCGCTCGGGCGGGGACCGCATGTGGCAGGCGCTGACGTTGCTTTTCTCGCTACTGCCTTGCGCGCTCGTGCAGCTCACGCTCCTCTTCGTACACCGCGACCTCAGCCGCGACCGCCCGCTCGTACTGCTGCTGCACCTGCTGCAACTTGGGCCCCTTTTCAGGTGCGTGCAGAAACCCAGAGCCAGCCCCAGGCCGCAGCACCGGTCCTGTGGCCTGATCCCTGGACCTGCTCCAGTGGAGGGAGGCGGTTTTCCTGTGTAGACAGGTGGCTGGGCCCCAAGCCGGTCCGCCATGCTCCTCAGCCCCATTATTCCAGTCAGGAATGGGACGAATCATGGCATAATGGTTATAAAGCTGGGGCACACTGAATTACTGTTAGGTTCCATCAAATGAAATAGCCAACATTCAACTGAAATTGACCAACAAAAATGGCAGTTTCTTGTGCTTCAACCTCATTAAAGACATTGGTTTCTCTGGGGTCAAGTAGGCTCTGACAGGATTGGCTTTTGTGGTCACAAACCCTTGGGAAGTGTGTTCTAAGCTGTGGTTATGGGGACAGCATGTACAGGTGATTTAATTTTATCAAGCATGGAGCTTACTGTGTGCCAAGCACTGTTCTAAAAGCTTTAAAAATATTTAATTCTCATAGGGAAGTCAAGAAATCCATGCACCACTCTTTTCTCTTGGTGGCGTAATGAATATTATGGGATATGGAAACATATGGGGTTCTAGAAATGTCTTCCGGCCCTGGCGAACTTATAAACGTAGCCGTTAAAGCTGGTCCACATGCACCATGAAGACAAAACTTGCTATGTGTTAAGTAAAGAAAAACTGTTAGTGACATTTCTGGAAATTAATTTTTATTAACACAAAGCAAGTAGAAATATATTGTTATAAAACAGACTGGCTTAGCTAAGGAGTTTAAAATGTGTTGTTTTAGTACCTTTCATCTCTATAGGAAAAGCAAAACAAAGCCCCTCCATTTGGATTAGAAATAAGTTTATAATACTGAATTTTGGACATAGGCGACAGAGGAATTTGAAGAGATGAAAAGGCCAGAGAGACACCTCAGCTGCCAGAAAATTCAGCTAGCTAAGGACCTTTCCTACCAGGAAATCTCTCTCTCTCTCTCTCACATACACACACACACACACACACACACACGCATACACATATCGAGGAGCAAGATAAATTTTACAAAGTTATAATTTTTTTTTTTTTTTTTTTGAGAAAAGGTCTTGCTTTATCAGTCAGGCTGGAGTGCAGTAGCAAGATCATAGCTCATTGCATCCTCTACCTCCTGGGCTCAAGTGATACTCCTGCCTCAGTCTCCAGAGGAGTTAGGACTACAGGCAAGCGCCATCATGCCTGGCTAATTTTCTTTTCTTTTTCTTTTTCTTTTTTTTTGTATTTTTTGTAGAGAAAGAGTCTCCCTGTGTTGCCCAGGCTGGTCTCGAACTCCTGAGCTCCAGTGATCCTCCCGCCTGGGTCTCCTAAAGTTCTCCCTATGTTGCCCAGGATGGTCTGGAACTCCTGAACTCAAATGATCCTCCTGCCCAGGCCTCCCAAGGTGCTGGAATTATAGGCGTGAGCTGCCACGCCTGGCCATAAAATTTTTGTACCTCATATTAAAGAAAACTGTTCCAGCTGACACACAAACTACTGACTTGTAGTTTACACACAGTCACAGCAAACTTGGTGAACAAGTTTCTCAGCCTCCAGAAGCTGCAGAATCCTAGAAAGGAAAATAAACAGGTACACTGGCAGAAGTGGGAGGTTGCTGCTGACTTCCTGATAGCTGGGGAAGAGTCTGGGGAAAAAGAAAGGAAGGGAGGGGAGTTTTAGAAGTCCTGCAACCTGGAGCCATTTAGTGAGGAGAGAGTTAGTCCTTTCTAGCCAGGTAAGCCCTGTGATCCAGACTATATTCCCGCTCAGTAAAATAAGTGTGATCTGACTTTGGGCAGGGCACTTATCATTTCTTAACATTATCTGTGAGAAGAAAACAGATAATGTTTAAGTGGAGTAACAGGAAAAAGGGGAACTGACATTTCTCAAAAGCTTCTTGTGCTAGATGGTTTGATATGTACTTACATCCCTCAATTCATTGAATCCTCACCATGACATAGATGTAATTGTCCCCATCTTGTAGGTGAGGAAAGTGAGGCCTCACACTATGTTCTCAAGCCTCCTTAAAAAGAGCTAATTATATTCCCTGTGCTCAGTGGAAGAAAGCAGAGGACTGTGTAGTACATTCTATTAGTAGTTCCATTTTAAATTAAGAAAAAGTTTGGTCATCTTGGCAATCCAAGTAAATGATAATACCCTATCACTGCTGCTATTTAAAGTGTTTCTAAACACGAAGAGTAACCCAAGACAAAGCTAATAACATAATATATATAAAAACAAGATGACAAGTATAAACCTGAACTCAAGAAAACATACCAAGATGTTAAGAATAATAATTTCTGAATAGTGGGGTTATGAGTGATTTTAATATTCTGGAAAATATATAAAACCATATAATAAAACAATTATCTATTTTTCTATATTTTTCAGTTTTTACAGTAAAAATATTTTAACTTTATTAAGGAAAGAAAACTTTTGGTGCTTTGAAGAGATAACTTCTCATCTATATATAAAGTTTCAACACTATAAAAATACCTATTTCCAGAAAGTTCTGAATGGGCCATTGTCTTCTTGGAGCAAAAACAAAAGAAAAAATAAAAAACAAAACAACAGGCAAGCCCCTTCCATCAACAAGGAGTCACTGATTCTAATGCAGCTGATTTATTTCAAGGAGATATTGGACCCATGACCTTACTGAGATACACAAAATGTGGTTCCAAGTCTCTTAGCTTCCAGATTAAAAGAAAAGCAGTTCATTCTTGTGTATTAGCCTGACTTAATATCTTACTGGAATTTCTTCCTGCTGACTGTTTGATTCCGTTTTAACTCTAAGACATCAACTTTACATAAAGATAAAAATTATTTCCCTCAAACAAAGGAGAGTCACGGTGATTCTTACCCCCTTCCTTATGGATTGGATTTAGTAATATTTCTAAATTATTTTTTGACAGTTTAACTCTTCTTGCTTTTGGATGAGTACTAGCCAAATTTGTGTTTTTGCTAGGTAGGTGCTGCATTTGAGTTCATGCAGCACGATGGCCCAGTTAAACTGCAATACATTACACTAATGATTCTGGGCTAAATACTACTAACTAGGCTTTGCTCCTTCTTTCCTTTAGGGAGACATAGGGAGAGCACCATATTTCATTTGTATCAGTCTTGTATTTAAAATGGTAGTTACAGTTTTTATGATTGTTTTCACATTAAGCCTGAGTTTGAATGATACGAACTTTGGATAATGCCTTGAATTTATTTATAATTTTAAGGAAAATCTTATTGTACATTGCAGTAGATACTCTAGCAAACCAGAGCAGGGAAAAGATCTCTTACCTAAAACACAAAAACATTTTTAAAATTCTGTTTATGATTCTTTTACATTTATGCTAATTTTTATAAATTAATTGGGAGGAATAAATATAAATGAGTTACAGGTTCAAGGAATTCCCGTCATCTCTTTTTTATTACTGGTATAGTGAGGAAAAAAATGGTACATGAAAAATCTGCATTTATAAAATAAAGCCTAAGAAGTTCCCAAAACCTTTCCAGAATACTGCAAAATGATTCACCATAATATATCCTTCTACATTAAACTTTTTAAAGAATTTAAAATGTTAGTAGTCTACATTTGAAGAGAATTTCTTTTTTCATTTGCAAGGTACTTTTATATACAGTGTTTAATTTAATCCATGGTAAAGCCCTGTGAGTTAACTGTCATTATCTTATTTTTACAGTCCAGGAATTGAGGTTCAGTGAGATTAAGCAAGTGGCTTTTCAAAGGTTTTGCAGCATTTTCTATTTAACCAATTTGGGTTTTGTGTAGGCTTACAGAGCATGTGTGTCATGTGAAGATAATGTGGCTTATTGGAAATTATAGTATTTCTTCGGAAAAAGTATTTTAATTAGGGTCTCTGGTACCACAGATTATTTATGCTGACATCAGCATGCATGATTTCAGCTAAGGAATAAGCTCCTTCTGCTATGAGGCTTGAAAATGGGATAAAGTAAAAAATAAGGATCAACTTGCTGATTATCTACATTGGGGCTAGCAAACTGTACCCCACAGGCCTAATACCCCCATCACCTGTTTTTGTAGGTAAAGTTTTATTGGAACACAGCCTTGCTCACTGGTTTATGTATTGGCTACAACTGCTTTCACACTGCAGAGACAGAATCGAGCAGTTGCAACAGAGACCATGGCCTGCCAATAATAAAATATTTACTTTCTTATAAATACTTCACAAAAAATTTCCTTTCCCTTGGTGTAGATGCTACTGAAAAACTACCTTGAGTATTCAATTTTGATAAAAGTATCTAATTTCTGGCTTTATTCAGCCAACCTCTCAAGCAACAAACAAATAAAAAACCAAAAAATAAAAACAGATTTTGAGTAATTAGATGAGTCTTGCAGAATTGCAAGAATAGTAGTTTGTTTCTTATCAGTTTTCCTAACCTACAGTGGCAGGAGGTCTTGGGGCCTTTTACAAATGTATTAAACACCTATGACTACATGTAAAACTCTATGCTAATACAAATGTATCACCTGGGAAAAAAGAGTGGCTTACAAGAGGTTCCACCTGAGCTTTAGGACCTTCTTTCATTTCCATCAAATGACCATGGAAGTTTTACTTTGTCTACAGTTCTGCAGAATGCTTCCAGTTTCATCCAGCTCCTTCCTTGGCATCAGGAAAATTGCTTTCTCATCTGAACCCTCATTTCATTCATTCAGTTCTTAGCATGTGCTGGTATTTAATTTGTTTGTTTTAGTCTTTCAAAGCTCTAAGCTTGATTTTATTATGCAAGTAAAACATTTTTTAAAATGACAGAAGAGCAGAAAACAGATTTGCACAATGAGGAAAATAAAAGCTCTCATTTGACTGCTCAGAGAGAACAATTCCTAATGCTTTTGTTATATATCCTTACTAATATTTTTATAATGGCATGCTAGTAAACTGTCTCTCGGGGAGAACAAGCCCTGATTTTCAGTGTTTGCTGATTTCTCTAATGCATATATTCCCATCATGATTGATCAAGCTACCAGTTGTTTAACAACTGGCTCACAAAATTCCTATTTAACAGTCTGCTCTCCTGAGTCAGTATGAGCCAGCTGAAACATTTCACTGTTTATATGTATGTGTGGGTATGTGTGTGTAATCTGTATATATTTTTTACATATGTGATTTTCTTTTTACAGAAAATGTAATTTAAAATATGTGATTCTATTGTAATTTGCTTCTTTCACATACCCAATATGGTAAAAATAGGTAGCCTGGTCAACATAGTGAGACTGTTTCCTCACAAAAAATAAAATTAGCTGGGCACAGTAGCATGCATCTGGAGTCCCAGCTACGTAGGAGGCTCAGGAGTGAGGGTCCCTTGAGGCCAGCAGTTGGAGGCTGCAGTTGGAGGCTGCAGTGAGCTATGATCACACCACTGCCCTCCAGTGTGGGTGAGAGAGTGAGACTGTCTTTTTAAAAAAATTTATATATTGGTATTTGTACTTCTATACCATTGATGTTAAGGACTGTATAATGTTTCATTGAATTGATATTATTAGGATTTATTTAATTATTCTTTCATTTTTGGGACCTTTAGAGTATTCCCAGAATTTTGCTATTATACGTAATGCTATGATTTAAATTGTTGCAATACATTTTCTTCTAAGTGAGATCATACGTGATAAAATGGCATAACTGAAAGTGCTATATAAATATTAATTTTCATTATTTATTATTCTTATTGTGCATATGTCCCACTATCCCATTTAGATTGTGAGTGCCCCCAAATGAGGCAGGGGTATCCAGCTGTCTGCATTCCCCACAGCACTTAGTAAACTGCATCTGCATTCATCTCATATATGAGAATAAAGATGATTATCAGTTTATTCTGTTTTTGTTTTGTTTTATATTTTTGAGACAGAGTCTCGCTCTGTCACCCAGGCTGGAGTGCGGTAGTGCAATCTTGGCTCACTGTAATCTCTGCCTCCTGTGTTCAAGCAATTCTCCTGCCTCAGCCTCCCGAGTAGGTGGGACTACGGGGCTGCACCACCACGCCTGGCTAGTTTTTGTATTTTTAGTAGAGATGTGGTTTCACCATGTTGGCCAGATTGGTCTCAAACTCCTGACATCAGGTGATCCGCCTGCCTCAGCCTCCCAAAGTGCTGGGATTACAGGCGCGAGCCACCACACCCGGACAGTTCTTTCTGTTTTCTAATCTTTGTTGTGGTCAGTGGTCCAACAATGTGAAGTTGCTAGGCCTCATATAGCCTTCAGTGATTAATTTGAGTTTTCCTTCAGAGAAAATTCAATTGGACATGCTTGGGATTGAACTCATGGCCTGAACTTCACATTGACGTTATTTCCAGCTGAAGAAACTGGTCTGTGTGGTTTTACATATTTTCATGTAATACATTAAAGTGTTCTTGACCCCACGGGACAAAATGTCGTACACAAATCAACACCCCCACACACCCACACACACCATGCACCTTCTTTCTCCTAGCAACAAATGAACAATGGTATTAATCACAAAATATGTCCACTTTGTACTCACCAGAAAGGTTCCTGCATTTCCTCTCTTACGTCAAGCTTTGTTTTATTATTTCAAACTATAAATACATTCCAGTTGCCGTAGTCGCCTCAGGGTGAGAGTATAAAGTTAGCATTATAACATTAACATTCAATAAAATAGTAAAATAGATGAAGCCATTAAAATCTTCTGGCAGCATCATAAAGTTGTTATAAAAGTGCATGTTAGAGGAGGGACAAAAAGTACTTTAACAAGTTATAAACCTACGGCCATGAGTATTTTTCTTACTCCTAGGGAAAACACATTTTTCACCAGAATTTTATTATGAAAATTTTCAAACACACAGAAGAAAAGTTGAAGGAATTCTATAGTGAATGCCCAAGTACTTACCACCTAGATTCTACAATTAACATTTTGTTTCACATATCTATCCATCTATCAATTCGTGTGTGTGTGTGTGTGTGTGTGTGTGTGTGTGTGTACTTCAAAGTTAATCACAGACCTCAGTATTCTTCCAGCTTCAGCATCCATATTTTTACCTAGAGAGGAAATTCAGATGTTAAAAGCCAGGTATTCTCTCAGTCTGGAAAGGTCACTGATTAAGTCTCCATCCCTAGGTGGGACTAACTTTAGTCCTGCCCTGTAAGGACTAATGAAAACAGAGAGATAGGTAACATGTCGTGGTCTCCCAGTGAAATGCTAGATGGTAAGCTGCCTTGTGCTGGAGGATTTCCAAGCCATGGCTTCTGTTTTAACTGGGGTGGTTTGGGGCATCTTTTGGATGTGGAACACACACATGTGTGTGCATGCATGCATGCAGTCACACTGTATTATCATTTTTCACAGCAATATGGCAAAGTGGGCATTATATCTGCTTTATAGTGGAGGGAATATACTGGGGTGGGGATAGTAAGTGACTTGGCTATGGCTACACAGCTAGTGTGTGTCAGGAAGGAAAACTGCACATTATTTCTGTGACCCTGGAGCTGGAACCACTTTCCATTCTCTAAGATATTTCCTTGCTTCAGTGGCCTTTGGTGTTACTTCTTCATTTGGTTCCCATTCATTCCCATTGGCCTCTTGGAAAGCCTCAAAAGGACTGCATACGGAGAACTAGTCCTTGGAGTGGTTGATTTAGAAGAGTGACTTAGAAGAGTTCAGAGTAGCCAAGTCAAGGCTTTGAGAATCAGGCTAAAGGTAAGTAGGATGAGCATGGAAAGTCAGAATCCTGCCTGTCTCTAATTATTATGACTTGCTGATTTGTTTTCAGGTGTTTTGAAGTCTTCTGCATCTACTTTCAGTCAGGCAACAATGAAGAGCCTTATGTCAGTATCACCAAGAAGAGGCAAATGCCAAAAAATGGCCTCTCAGAGGAGATTGAGAAGGAGGTGGGCCAGGCAGAAGGCAAGCTAATCACCCACCGATCAGCGTTCAGCCGGGCATCGGTGATCCAGGCTTTCTTGGGCTCAGCCCCCCAGCTGACCCTACAGCTGTACATAAGTGTCATGCAGCAGGACGTCACTGTTGGAAGAAGTACGTATATTTTTAATTTCTGCCTGCATTTGGGGATCAAAATGAGAAGCAAAACATACAGTTTATTTTGTTTCAAAGGAAATTTGTTCTTAAGTGCATTTAATTCTGAATCTATGTTCTAGTTACTATGCTCAAAACTCAGTTAAAATAACAACATTTATTTTGCTTATGACTCTGCATTCTCGGCAGGGCTCAAAAGGGTTACCTAATCTGTAATCCACTAAGGATCAGCTAGGGTGGCTCAAAGGTGGGGGGCTAGAATCTATTCAAGGCCCCTTCATTCACGTGTCTTTTTGCTCACATGTTTTGATATTGGCTGTTGCTGGGAGTCTCAGATCTTCTCCATTTGATTTCTCTGTGTGGGTGAGTTTGAGCTTCCTTAGAGCATGGTAGCTGCTTCCAAGGGTGAGTGTTCTAAGAATGAGGGAAGGCCAGATGGAAGCCATATCAGCTTTTGTGATCCAGGCTTGGGAGTTGGGGCACATCACTTTTGCTTCCTTCTCATTGTTGAAGTACTCAAGAGTTGTGCCCAGATTCAAGGGAAGGGAGAGGGAAGCCAACTCTGACTCTTGCTGGGGAATGGTAGAGTTCTGGAAGATCATGTGGGACCAAAAATACCACTGTGGCCATTTTTAGAAAATATAGTTTACCAGAGGCTGAAAATACAGCTACTGGAGGCTGGTCCTCTTGGGATTTCACTCTGTCTTTCAGTGCTAGTTCTCAACAAGTTGAGACAGTTGGCTTAACAACTTTGTGGTGAATAATGGAACAAGGCCACTTTCTTGTCTTCTTAGATTTGTAATAGGTATATCAGTTTATAAGTCAAGACAATGTTCTACCTTTGGGCTATTCTCACATCATCAAATTAAAAGCAGATTTTGGTTAAGTTTAAAAAACAACACTATTTGCATCAGAGTCAAGATTTTATTGAAAAGCCTACAAATGAGAAGTGGATACCCTCCCAAGTATTAATATTATGGGTAAATGAAAACCATTATGGTAAGTTTTATTATGGGTATACAAAATGATTTAAAAGCCTTAAGTTGAAAAAATACATGTTTAAGAAAACATTGAATATAAGAAAGACTCTTATTTATTTTACTTCACTCAGTTTTATCCTCTTTCTACCTATATTTCAGACTGGCTGGTAATAATTCATGTCAGAGTCACAGGATACTTACATGTTAGAGCCATCTCCCTTATCCAGGTTGCCTGATTATGTTTCTTAAAGTATGAGTCAGGATCTCAAGTAGAGATCTTGAACCTTAGTCGATCAACATTTATATGGAAATACTTTCCACAACACCTGGTAGGGAGTAAAAGCTCAATAAATATAGCAGCATCCATGTTCCCTAAGGAATTATAACTGGAATGGGTCTTGACCAAACTGCATGCCACTATACTCTTTTTCCCAGTTTATTGTTTTTCCAAGTGGCAGGGATACAGCAAGAAATCAGATGTGATGATAGCCTATTTGATTTTTAGAGGTAGATCCAACTTTTTTCCTCAAGTTTTTTTAGTGACGATTGTCTCACAGTTGAGGGGTTGGCAAACTACATCTCATGGGCCTAATCTGGGCACTGCCTGTTTTTGTCAGTAAAGTTCTATTGGGACACAGCCCTGCTCTTTCATTTATGTATGGTCTGTGACTGTTTTGGGACTAAAACAACAGAGTTGAGTAGTTGCAATAAACATAATGTAACCCACAAAGTCTAAAATATTTACTAACTTTTTTTTTGTTTGTTTGTTTGTTTTTTTTTTTTTTTGACGCGGAGTCTCGCTCTGTCGCCCAGGCTGGAGTGCAGTGGCCGGATCTCAGCTCACTGCAAGCTCCGCCTCCCGGGTTCCCGCCATTCTCCTGCCTCAGCCTCCCAAGTAGCTGGGACTACAGGCGCCCACCACCTCGCCCGGCTAGTTTTTGTATTTTTAGTAGAGACGGGGTTTCACCGTGTTAGCCAGGATGGTCTCGATCTCCTGACCTCATGATCCGCCCGTCTCGGCCTCCAAAAGTGCTGAGATTACAGGCTTGAGCCACCGCACCCGGCCATATTTACTAACTTTTTACAA
The DNA here is from genome assembly GCF_002776525.5 of Piliocolobus tephrosceles. NCBI lineage: Eukaryota > Metazoa > Chordata > Mammalia > Primates > Cercopithecidae > Piliocolobus > Piliocolobus tephrosceles. The sequence continues at coordinate 110,539,504 of NC_045445.1, read as the reverse complement.
ATAAAGTTTGCCAACCCTTGTTATAATTTTTCAGACATAATTCTGTTCAGGAAAAATCAGATCTATCTTATAAAATGTCAGTGTCACAATGGATATCGAAATGTCCCAAAAGAACTTGGAAAAACATAAGTCCTCTGAGAGTTAAATGATAAATCAAATAGCTACAGAAAAAGGAAGTGGGCATGGTCTTGTTAAAAAGATAGATGGCTGCCACTTATGCAGATCTTGACTAACCCCAATCACTGCCTTAACATATATAAGGAAGGATTATCTCACCCGGAAAGGGTAAGACCCTTATGAATGGAGCATGGTCTAGGGTGTGTCACAGAGGCAAATGTTGGTAGTGTCTGTCATGTGGTTAGAAATGTATTTGGTGCAAGGAACAAACACCTAACTCTAAAGTTAACCTAGAGTTTATTTTTCTTATCTAACTAGATATTGGAAGTAGACAATTGCTGACATTATTTCAGCTGCTCAATAGTGGCAAAGTTGATGTCCCTGCCAAGCCATTGGCCTTTTGCTTGGGTTGCTACTAGAGTTCCAACCATCATAGCTACCTTCAAAACAGGAAGAAGGAAGGGTAGATATCTTTCTCTTTTTATTAATGAATATAGCTTTTCCATGAATCTCCCTAATAGACTTTGCTTTGTCTTCCTCCTTTTATTAAAAACTATAGCTTTTCCAGAAATCTCTCTAACAGAAATGACTTTAGGTCTCTAACCAGAACTGATCAGTCATTTAGCTTCAAGGGATGCTAGGAAAGCCAGGTCTAGGAATGTTTGCCACCAATGGTTTAGACCAGTATTCCTCAAACTTCCCTGATGATGATTAGAGTTACCTGGGGGCTTGTTAAATATATAGATTACCAGGATTCATCTCTGGAAACTGTGATTTGCTGTGTCTGGGATGGGAGCCAAAGTTATGTCTTTTCTTTTTATTTCCCTTTTGTTCTTTAAACAAGGGCTCCAGGTGATTTTATTATCAGCAAAGTTTGAGAACATTGGATTAGACTAGTCATGGCCTGCATGTGGTTGGGCCCATGACCACCCATAACAAAACCATGTTCTCTTAAGATAGTGAGAGGAATGGAAAATGAATAGGCAACTGACAGTGTCTGCCACATCATCTAAATGCAATCCAGACCAATAGAAATGTGTCCCTCTTGACAGAAGGACATAGAGTCCATCACAACCTGACCCTATTCAGCATTCAAATTCTGTAACTCTCTCCTCTCTCTCTGATTCTGTGCTCATTGAGCAAACATTGATGGATTTGGCATTAGCAGAGTTTCTCTTGAGGGAGAGAAGGGAGAGGCAGCTACATGGTCACTGGAGAGTTATTGTTTTTCTTCAATTGCAATATAATTTATATAACATAAATTTCACCATTTTAAGTGTACGATTCAGTAGGTTTCAGTATATTGACAATATTATACAATCATCACCACTGTCTAGTTTTAGACATTTTCATTACACCGAAAAGTTTTAGACAATTTTAGACATTTTCATTGTCTTTTAGACTTCAAAAGAAGCCTCCTATCCATTAACAGTCACTCTTCATTTCCCTTGCCCCTAGCCCCTGGCGACCTACTAATCTACTTCCTGTCTCTATAGATTTGACTATTATGAATCTTTCATGTCAATGGAATCTTATGCTATGGGGAAGTTTTGTTTCTCATAGTCAGTGAATAATGAACACTGTGTCTGTGAGCTTCAGTCTTGGGTGAGTTTGGACATCCTGAGATTCCCTGAGTCTAATCAGTTCTCAGCAAGGGCTTGCTCAAGTCTGAGGATCTTGGAGGATGGGTTGGGCTGAAGCCTAAGTGAGCACACCAATGTTACTGTGCTTTGTGAAGGCCCCTGCAGCCTGCCATTTGGCTTGCCTGTGCCTCACAGTACCCTTCTCTATTCCACTCAAGGTGGTAATGTTGGTAGTAAAAATGACTGTTTCATGAACCCTTGATTTGTGGCAGGTACTGTGATAGGCATTCTTCTGTTTCATTTTCACAGTGTCCCTGAGGTAGATAATATCTCCGTCTTACTAAAGAGGGAAATTGGGCCAGGCACAGTGGCTCACACCTGTAATCCCAGCACTTTAGGAAGCCAAGATGGGCAAATTGCTTGACCCCAGGAGTTTGAGACCACCCTGGGCAACATGATGAGACCCCATCTCTACAAAAAATACAAAAATTAGCCAGGAGTGGTGGTGCATGCCTGTGGTCCCAGCTACTTGGGAGGATAAGGCAGGAGGATTGCTTGAGCCTGGGAGGACCTTGACTCCAAAAGAAAAAAAAAAAAAAAAAGGAGGAAAATTGTACTCATAGTCTGCCAGAGGAGCCAGAATTTGAGGTTAGGTTTGTGTGACTTTATTTATGGACTCAACGGGTATTTCTTGGGTGTATTCTGTGTTTCAGACCCTGTACTGGTCTCTGAGGATAAAGTGGTAAATAAGGTAGACAGGCCCCAATCGTCTTCGAATAGGATATATAAACATCAGACAAATTATTAATCAAATGCATAATTTACTTAAGGTAAATCCTGCAAAGTGAAAGATAAGTAGCCTCTCTGAGAGTATATTGGGGGGTGTCTAACTGAGTCTGGGAAATGAGACAAAGGTTTCCAAAACTTAGGTTTAAACTGAAAACTGCTAGATGAAGAAAAGAAGCCAGATGAAGAAAAATCAGGAAAGAGCATCCCAGGATTTCAAGCTTTATTCCAGAGGCAATGGGAAGGCACTGATGAGTTTTAAGCAACAAGTGTCATGATCAAATTTAGTTTTAGAAACTGATTACTCTGCAAAATGGATTGGAAGAGAGTGAAGGAGGAAACAGAGAGGCTAGGAAGTGGGCTACTATAGTTGTCAAGGTGAGAATAATGGCCTGGACTGGAATAATTAGAGTGGATTATTGGAGCAATATTAAGAATGCCTAAGTGGAACAATGTGTTAATTGATTGGATATGAAGGTGAGGCAGTGAGAGATGTCAAGAATAGTTCCCAGTTCCTGATATGGACTGTTGTAGCCTTGGATCTCCATTTATCTTGGTAGTGAAGTAGCAGGTTTGCAAGGTATATTTTACTTTCAGTTTCAGGCTTAAAGAAATGAACACATTTTAAAGATTCTATTTAACTCATGAGAGAACAAGCAGATGTTCGGACCAGCTTATAAGATAACCCAAAGGACAGATGTAGGAATATTGACTAGAGATATCAAACTGAGTATGTAAATGGAAGTAAAACTGGTTTTATTACAGCATGAGAGGGGTGACATTTGAACCTCTACTGTACAAGACATTGAGCATGTCTGTTAGTGACTTACAGCTTGTAGATGAATGTAAATGAGCTCACTGGCAATACAAAGCTAGAATCACAGAACCTGGATTGGTGTACTGAAGACAGAACAAGGTTTTGACTGAAACACTTTTTTTTGTTGTTGTTGCTAGAATGTTTAAGTCAAGTATAAAGTTAGACTTTCCTCAAAAAGATGGTCCAGTTGTTAGGGTGAGCAGGTTCCTGTCAGAGACATTTCGAGGCCAGGCTTGATCAGGGCTTAGTGGACACTAATAATATCACAAAGTTGAGGTTGTCATGAAGGCAGCTCCCTGATCAAGGAGGGCCTGGAGCACAATGGGCGGGAATAAGCACTGGTACCTGGAGAGTCTCAGGCTAGTGGGAAAACCGACGAGGGCTGATCAAAACAAAACTCACCAAGACCTTGTGAGGGCAAAAAGGAGTCTTAGAAAGGAGATTCTTCCCTGCTGCACAAAAGCCTAGCTGCAGTTTCCTGTTAGCCACATGGACGGCTTTCTGCGAGAAGGTCAGTATTCCCAGTGCCTGAGCTCATCCACACCTGTTTTCCTGGCTGTTATTCTCTAGTATCTGATGGCCAACATCCTGGAGCAGGCAGGCAAGGAGGCCCAGAACAGCTGCAGGGTGCACATCACCCCAGAACACATGGATATGGCCATGCACAAGGATGAGGAGCTCAGATGCCTCTTGGAGGATGTACCCACCATCAGGTTGATGAGGTGCCCCAGCCTGAGAAGGAGGGATGCTTGGGTCTCCTAACCTGGCAGGACTTCATCAACAATTTCATCCAGCCTCAAAAATTTCCATAGATGAGAGACCCCAGGCTGCTGCCATCAGCCCATGCTATTAAAGTCTTTAATGACAGTGCCCCTGACTTCTCTCAGGTTCTCTTATTTTGGGTTGTAGGTGTCTGTGAGACATCTAGGAGAAGCTATCCCATAGAGAGCTGAATAGGTGGAAGGTGTGGCCAGTGTGGGGTGTTTGAATCACTGATTTTAGAAGGGGCAGTTTCCAGTGGTGTTGGTGAGAGCACTGGCCCTGGTGGGAGGAGCTGACTGGGGATAAAGATATAGAGACTTCCTCATTGGCTTTGAACTGGAAGACCTTGTGAGGCCAGAGAGTTGCTGGGGGCCTCCTAGGCTTGATAAATTCCTGACCTGATGCTGGGACCTGGGGTGGAGCTGCAGACTCTGACTGAGGTGCGGGAGGCTTTATTCAGAATAGCAAAGTCTGAAGCCAGAGGGCAGTGGCCACAGGGGTGGGTGGAGAGGGGGCACACTGCATGCTAGCTGGCATGAACTTCATGGGACAGGCTTTACATGGAGATTGAGGAGTGATGGGAAAAACACAAGGAAAAATGCAAAAAAAAAAAGTTTTGGTCATGTTATTTTATTTATTTATTTGTACCCTGCCTCATTCCAAAAAAGACTTGAGACAGGGATTAGTAACTCGTACTATGACACTTTTTTTTTGGAATATATTCTTCTGTCCTCTTATGGACACTGTTAAATTAAGTAGTAACATTATATAAAAGCTCTTTGGCCTAGGACATGCAATCCAATCAGTTCTTAATGGTTACAAAATATTACAAAACTTATTTGTAAATGTATTCCATTATAAACACAATTATCAATCGCATTCCCAGAAAAAATAATCTGTGTATGATCATGTATTTCATAGAACAGCGTAGAGTTATCAATGGCCAAAAACAGGTTCAAAGGTATACAAATAACCTGTGTAATTCTGTCTCAAGTGATGGTCTCTAAAGCATGTACTGTACTTTTAAAAACTTGTGCTCTGAACTGTTTAAAACAGGTGTCACATCAAGTGTTGTAGCAATCTGTCCCCTTGCCTGTGAATGTCCATATTTTAGATTTTCACCCATTCTTTGGATCATCTATGGCCGCATTCTGCTGCCTGCTGGCCGGGAGGCTGCCCAGCCAGATTCAGTAACAGATCAGACAACCTGGGTTTGAGATCCTAGTTCACCACTTTCTGACCATGTGATCTTGGACTTTCATTTACTCCTGCTGGGCAGGCTTGCTCATGTGTAAAACAGCGGTAATAAGAGTCCCTTATCTTTAGTTTACCCAAAGATTGAGTCCACTTGGGATATGCACAGTGTGACCCCTAATAAACAGCTGCATCTGTCTCCTTCCCTAACCCCAGACACGCAGGCAGGCTTCCCCAGGGTGCATCTGGGTCTGGTTCTCAGGTTACTGTTGGGCACTTGGGCTACTGGCTGTGAGAGCCACATCCTGCTGAACCCTGTGGAGAGACAGGAGAGTGCCTGGCAGAGGAAGAGCCCTTCCTCTTTGTGTCCCCTTTGCTCCTCCTGCCTTGTGATTCGCCCTCTCTCTGCCTCTGTCTAAGCAGAAGGACCCAGCTTGGCCTTTGGCTAATTCACAATAGTGTCCCGAGAATGAAGTAAATAGCAGTCTCGTGTTTAAAAACTAGGCTGTGAGAAACCCATGTCCTGGACACAAAGATGTTTCACTTCGGCCAGGGGAGGGGGCGCTGTCGCCATGAAGTGATGAGCTGAAGGAGACTCCCCACCTGGAGTTGCTAGAGAGAGGCCTGCTTGCAGCTCAAATGCACAGAAGAGGAAGCAAGGAGCTGGGCTAAGGCTGGGAGTGCTCCATGGCTGTCCATAAGGAATCACGCAGTGTGGGGTGAGCAGCTTGACAATGAGGTGCCTCGAAATATGAGGTTCAGTGGACATGATATGGCAAGAAAGACTTCTGGGATTTAGACAAGCACATCTTCCACATGGCCCTAAGGACAACCTTGACACTGCTAATCTCTAATATATTATTTCCTAAAGCACAGTCTACAAAGTGGCATCTTACAACTCAATCTGGATGACGGATAGGTTTGCTAGTTCTAAGCAGACATCTTAAAAGAAAATTAATAAGCTGGTAGCATTTGAAAATCAATAACATTTTACCTGGAAGTCTGGATTTCTGGCTCTCTTGAGGAGTAGAAATGAGGGTATACATGATTACAGTGACATAGAGATGACTAGCTACTGCTCCATGAAGACTGGACCTCTGGTTTGCCACATTCCTTCCATACTCTTTCCTATGAGGTCCTATATTTGACCCACTTCATTAATTTATAGTAGTTGTCTGATTAATGGAGATACTTGAGTTTGTTACTCTCACTGTAAATTAATTACGAGTCCACAGTATTCAGAACAATCAATCTCATTTAATGAAGTAGTATATTGTGCAGTGCTTCTCAAAATAACATTGGGTTAGGACCAAGCAAACTTCCTTGTTTTTCTTGTTCCAGTACATTGTGAACTGATATGTGGTTGTATTACTAGTATGCCACTCATATTTGACTTGTCATTCGAGTTTAACAACTGCACTGGTATATACCTTGTTCAAAAAATGAGCCCACTAATTTAAATGTGGCTAAATCAGATGTATACAGATTCCTTAATGCCAGCTCTCAATGTCCATACTTATCGTAACTGACTGGTAACAGACAGTTCGTTGTACCAGTCCTCAAACTTTTTAGATTTAGATTTTAGATTTAGATTTAGATTTTAAATCTCACGAAAAGCAGTAAACAGGACTTGCAGTTGGTATTGTTTCTCCTTCAGAGTCTTCATGAAAACAGATTTATCCCTCTTATGTTTAGGACTTTAGCATGATACTGGTGAAAATGTTGCTGAACTACTTCTGTTAAACCAAAACACTTAAATTAAGGAAAACAATTAGCATCAGTGGGGCATGTTAGATGTGGCAGATGTGAGATTGTTGACTTCTGAAATGTAGGATAAAAAGAATTCACCAAGGCAACTGTGAAAGGGACTCTTCATGACAAGAAGGGACAACATACTGAAAGAAGAGGCAGAACTGGGTTCTGGTCTCCTACAGTGTAGTTTACTTGGGGGCCTATCACTTTCCAGTGAGAAAAATGGAAAAATTGTTTCAAAGGTCAGCTAGAAATGTATAATTATGACTGTGCTCTTTTCCTAACAAAATATTTCTATGGAAAATGGGTACATAGGGTTCAGAGGACACGATTCTTTTAGGGTCTCCATTATACAGCTGAGGCCACTGAGGCCCAGTGATGGTAATCAGTTATTGTAAAGTCACATGGTGAGTGGGCAGCACAGTCGAATGATGGCCTGGGGTTCCTTCCTCTACTGTATCCTGAAAAAGGGGTCTCAAAAGAGAAAGTGTTTAATGTTCTCCTCTGAGAAAAATAAGCTATAGTCTTCAATACCAAGGTGTTAGGATCTCTTGAATTTCTTGGGAAGCACTCAATAACTCAGTCCCAAGAATATTCATTTGTGCTTTATTTGGGGAAGGCCAGACAAGTTAGGAGAAAAGTGCTGATTTTATAGTATAAGTCTTTGGGCTTTGCAAACCTAGGTCTTGTTCCACTGGACATTGTGTTAAACTGTGTTATGAACACAAATATGTCTCAGTTAAGGTGTTCCGGTAATTCTGATCTGTCCACTAACCATTGTCTTAAATGTGGCAATGTGATGGCATGAGAAGCCTGTGTTCGAGAACCTAGTCTTTGAAGTACTTGAGGTACTGACCTTTTTCATGGTGCTCTAAGACAATCCTTCTTTGCTGAAGACAAAAATCTCCCTCCTGTAGCTGATTGTAGGGCCTTTAGGAAAGCATCAGTGTAAATCAAAAACTATCTGGAGAGCCAGGCATGCTGGCTCATGCCTGTAATCCCAGCAACTTGGAAGGCTGAGGCAAGAGGAACCTTTGAGGCCAGGAGTTCAAGATCAGCCTGGGCAACATAGTGAGACCTCCGTCTCTACAAAAATATTTTAAAAATTAGCGGGATATGGTGGAATGTAACTGTAGTCCCAGCTACATGGGGAGCTGAGTTCGGAGACTCTCTTGAGCTAAGGAGTTCTGAGCTGCAGTGAGCTGCGATTGCACCACTGCACTCTAGCCTAGGCCATAAAGTGAGACCACAATTCTTAAAAAAAAAAGGTATCGTCCGGGCATGGTGGCTCACTCCTGTAATCCCAGCACTTTGGGAGACCAAGGCAGGTGGATAGCCTGAGGTCAGGAGTTCGAGACCAGCCTAACCAACATGATGAAACCCTGTCTCTACTAAAAACACAAAATTAGCAGGGCATGGTGGTACATGCCTGTAATCTCAGCTATTTGGGAGGCTGAGGCAGGAGAATCGCTTGAACCCGGGAGGTGGAGGTTGCAGTAGGCCGCAGTCGCACCATTGCACTCCAGCCTGGGCAACAAGAATAAAAAAAAAAAAAAAAAAAAAAGCATCTGGAGATGATAGAGACTTAAAGTGCCTGTGGTTCACTTATGACTTGTGATAAAGTGAAAAGTCCAGTGGAAGTACATAACAAAACTAATACAACTGAAGAAGAAATTGTGACATACAAAATAAGATAATAAAGCCAATGTAAAAAAGTTTTGAACAAAAAGTATGTCAGCATAATGATTAATCATATTTTGAAGTAAGTCTACGGTAGATTCTAGACATCTGTATTTTACTAAACCTCCATTAAAAGGTTTGATGTGCATCCTCAACTTAAAAAGCCGTGAGGGAAGATGCTTCATAAAACTTAAAAGGAAAGTTGTGACTAAATAGTTTTAGAAATCTACTGAAATGGTGACTGTTAATGCCATAATTTTGTTGCCTAATATCATGAAGGAAAGCACCAGTAGGACTCTGATAATTAGAAACATACTATGGACAGTGGGGGCACTGGCAAATCTCTAGGAACTTCTCATACAATCTAGAACTTCTGAAATGTTTATACTAATAATATATTTCATATTCAGATTTTATCTAGGGAAGGCTGAGTACCTCTTTTCTTTTTTTTTCTTTTTCTTTTCTTTTCTTTCTTTCTTTTTTTTTTTTTATACAGGGTCTCACTCTGTCACCCAGGATGGAGTGCAGTGGTACAATCATGGCTTACCATAGCCTCAAACTCCTGGGCTCAAACCATCCTCCCCACTGAGCCTCCCAAGTAGGTGGGAATACAGGTGCACACTACCATGCCTGGCTAATTTTTTTTTTTTTTTTTAGACACAGGATCTAACCTATGTTGCCCAGGCTGGAGACCACCTCTTATGGTTTTACTTTTTTTCCACGCAACTCATCAATACTAACAGCAGCAAAACTAATTTTATCTAATATCTGTCTTTTTATAAGGTGAAAGAACAAATCTTTCCTATTTTCTAGGTACTCTGTTGGACATCTCAAAGATAAGTCTAAGTGTAAAAGATTTATAGAGTTTCATTTTATTTCATTTAAACTTTTGAATTTTATTTTGAAAGGCAAAATTGCTAGCATATTTGAGAATTAAGTTAGGATCATGGGTGGCTGAGTACATGAATGGTTGTAGCTTGGCTATCTGTTAATTAAAGTGACAGTACAATATTTGGATAAACATACAAAAGACCTTAATACATTCTTAATAGAGAACTTTTTTATTTTTATTTTTTGAAGAGAATAATCAAGGGCCTGATAAAGTTAGGGGAAAAAAGTGTTATTGTGGTAAGATGCAGAATCCCTACTTTTAGGGCAGGATTACATAGGTAATATTTTAGGCTAAATTATGACCCCAAACATATTCAGTTTCTACTCCCTGAAACCTGTATATGTCACTTTATATGGCAAATGGAACTTTGCAGATAAAGAGATTGAGGTTGGGAGATTATTGTATTGTAGGTCATGCAGGTGGGCCCGGGACAAATGTTCTGCAGCAGGTTTGATCACAGAGGAAGAAGACAATGTGAGGAGTGAAACAAGATGCTGCACTGCTGGCTTTGAAGATGGAGGAAAGAGGCAGGAACCAAGGAATGCAGTTGTAGAAGCTAGAAAAGGCAAGGAAATGGATTCTCTCCTTGATCCTCTGGAGGGAGCATGCCCCTGTTGACACCTTGACTTCAGCCCAGCCAAACTGATTTCAGACTTCTGATCTCCAGAACTTTAAGACAACAAACATTTGTTGTTTTAAGCCACGGTGTTTGTGGTAATGTGTTATGGCAGTTATAGGAAACAAATACACGCCAAAAGTAATCTTTTACAACCTTTTATTAAGAACAGACCAATACTCCAAGAAAACTCATTTTCACAGAAAAACCAATTCTAGATTTGTTTCAATGAAATATTTGCTTCTAAATAACCCACTATTTACTTCTGACAGTCTCACAAATAAACCCATCAAAACTGAGCCAGATTTGGCAAAATGTTAACACAAAATTGTGTTCCTTTTCAGACTCTTTCTGCAAACCTCCTACAACTTACTTTATTCACTCAGGTTTTATCCTTCACCATTCTTCCTCATTCCCATCCTGGAACAAGTCATTTTTCTTTAGAACAGAAATATACATTTTTGCCCATAATACAAATTTCATTTTCTTGAGATTCCTAGTAATCTCATCCACTTGTATTAATTATAACTTTTAAGCAGCCACTTGTATTTCAAAAAGAAAACCAGGGAGTAGATAATTGTGAATTTCTGTCATTTTAGCAGCCTAACCAATCTCATGAATATACTTCATTGAGCTTTATCCAGCCACATACTTCCCTTATTTAATTCCACAGTGTGGCAGAAATGAAAATGTTCATTTACAGACCCAAAGATAAAGCTTCTTTGTGGCATGTACGAATAACAAGCAATGGTGTATAAATGAAAACTGTGCTTACTGATCAATTTTTCAGAATTCTGTCTTATTTAGAAATGATCTGGAAAGCCAATGAATAGCCAAGATCTTCATTTATCTAAAGATTTTGGAAATGCTCTTCAAGGTAACATACTACACAACCTCATTACTATGGAACTACAAATTTATCAGAACAGTGATTCAAGTTTCTTAAAAATAGATTTAAGTTTTTAAGTAATTTTAAATATTTGACAGGAGTAATTCTAGCTCATTTGATCAAAAAGCTGTATAAGTTTAGGAAAAACATACCCAAGAGTATAAAAATATATGCTTGTATTAAATATGACACTGATAAATCAGAGATGTTTACATTAAACTCAAAGTCTTAAACTAGTCTTATTTGCCAAAGAGTTACATAAATTATATAAATCTGAATTCTTAAAATGGTTTTGAGTTGGTTTCTAGGATAATATATTTTTTAGACTAACACATTTAAAAATCAATAGTACAATTTGCGTATTTTAGGAAATTCTAGTTATATTCAATTTATATAAGCAGTTATTTGTCTAGATATGCCAATCAGAATAGAACTCCTTTAATTTGGGAGACTTTATAATCTAACGTATTAATACTGTGCATAGGTAGGAAAACATTATACACTCGTACAATCAGAGTGAGGATATTACAGATATATAGAACTACAGATAGAAATAGAGTTTGTAGCTTCAATTCTTCAATTTCAGGCATGGATCAAGATTGAACACAAAATCAGAAAATCTCCCCAGTCCAGATTTTAATAGCTCTTTTCCTGTCAAAGGGCATGAAATTCTTAAGTGATTTGAGCTTAGAAAAATAAACTAACAAAAAGGGTGACAAACCAGACTTTCCGTTGCCCGTCACCCAATAGGGACTAGATTTCTCTAAACCATGGATGCACTTAGATCTCCAGATTGTTAGACCTTAAAATCGGATTGCAAATCATTTCTCTCAAAGGTAAGGGGGAATAACTTAATGGTTGTAAGTGAACCAGAACAAAATAGAAACACAAAATTTGTAGAGAGGATTTCAAATGAGAAAATGAGGGTGTCAACAAAGCTCTATTGGTGTTCTGGATTCACCTATGAGAGCGAAGAAAGGACATGCCTAGGGTTTAACTGCTCACGAGGTGCACTTCCTTGTCAGCAATGTTTACCTGACTCTTAGAGGTGAATCAGTTGGACATCTTGTTATGACTTCCAAAGTGGTTAAAATATATTTTTCAAAGGGTAAAATTATGTTGCTCATACAGATGTGAACCTGTTGTTTACGCATAAGGAAATGAACAGATGTTATGGCCAGGCATGGTGGCTCACACCTGTAATCTCAACATTCTGGGAGGCTGATGTGGGTGGATTACCTGAGGTCAGGAGTTTGAGACCAGCCTGGCCAACATGGTGAAACCCCTGTCTCTACTAAAAATGCAAAATAAATAAATAAAATAAAAGAGAACCAACTAAGGATTATTTAGAGATATCAAAATAAGTATGTGATTGGAAACAAAACTTCTTGTATGACATTTTGAGAGGGAAGACGGTTGAACCTGTGTTGAACAATGCATTTTGCAATATGTGTCAGTGACCTGTCAGATAGCCTGTATCCTGGAGTTGAAAAGCAACAAGACCAACAACAACAACAACAGGAGTTACATCGCCCCACAGAATGCGGAAATGCCGGTGCACAGGCCTGAGTGCCACCGATTCTTTAGGGGTGGGACAGTCAGTCTAATTGACATGTCCAAATTCAAGAAGAATTGCTGATGCCTGGGTTCCAGAGCCTGGCAGGGCTCCTCACAGCCTCATCCATTGGCAAAATCACTCATTTGAGGAAGCCCCATGCTGTTGCCATCAGCAAATTCTCTCAAAAAGTTTAAATCCATGATGTGTTTCTGACTCCTCTCAGTTTCTGTCATTTTTAGTTGGAGGTGTCTGTGGGACATCTAAAAGAAGACATACCATAAGAGATTTTTAAGATTTAGTATGGAGGCAGGAATGGCTGTGTAGCCTGGAGAGATACATAGGCTGATAGCAGGCTTTGGATGCTTTGAGACATATGTCCATGCATCTGTGGTGAAAGATTCTGTGCACGTTGCCAACATCCTATCTTGAGCATGTGTCGCAGCACACACTGCAGTCTTTCTCTTCCTTTCTGTCACAGGCCTTTCTCCTCTGGCAGGGAATGCAACTCAGGTACTGATGAGAAGTGTGGGTAAGGTAATGCCCATGGGGCCACCCCAAACTAAGGGAGGTGGTAGTTGATGGATAAGACCTCAGCCTCTCTGTCCTTTAGATAATTTGGGGTACAATTTACACAATCCTCTGTGGATCTCCAGTGGGAATGAGCCTCATTTGCCACAGTGGTAACCAGTTTAAAAATGTAGTCTTTTAGTAGCCTTGCTTCCTCCCCTCTCCCCCTTCCCACCCAACTCCTTCATTCTGCTTTCTAGGCTTACCTCCCAAATGAACCACCTGCACCCAGATGCTTGCCTCAAGCTCTTCAGTTTGAAAGTAGTCATCTAAATAAAGATGATAATTTGAATCACAGTGGGCCAGGCATATGCAGCTGTGAAAAAGAAAGCTAGGTTCATCCAGGGACAATTTCAGTCACAGATGATGTGACAGAATTGAAGGGTAAGCATGTTTGAGGTTTGTGCAAGAGAATGAATGAAGTTTTGTACCAAGTATTCTTAGCTGGATGTGGGAAAATAGAGGATTTGTTTCATTGGAGGACTTGGTAAAAATTAAAAAAAAAAACAATTGTAGTAGCTCTTAAGCAAGCAATTCAGATGGGTAGAAGGTGGTGGTCAGGATAGGGTGTTTGAATTAGTGATTTCAGAAGTGTTTATTGACTCTTGGATTACTAGGAAAGCGCTCTTAATAACTCACTCCTGCAATTTCACTTCTGCTGTATTTGGGGGAAGGCTAAATAGGCTAGGATTCTTAGGTCTAATTTTATACCACAGTTCTCTGAACTTTGATAACCTGATGCAGTCGTCTTCTGTTTGATCAGGTCGCTGCCCAGAGATCTACCTTGGCCAGACACATTGGCTAGATTCTGAAAAAACCTTACTTAATTTTTTGTCTGTTTTCTGGATCAACTGTATTTTATGAACTAATCTAATGATAATAGCTTTAATTCATATATTCATAGAGGAATATTGTGAGGAGGGAGTTGAAGGTATAGCTTTTTATGTTTGTATGTGGTGCTTTACGTGATGTAAGCTTATAAACTTTTGGCATAACATCATCTTTTTTTGCATGTGTATACTCACACAGAAAAACACAAAACACAAAACTTCAGAAAGTATGAAGGGAAATACACTGGAATATCAATTAGTTGTTGTCCTGAGATAGCGAGAATATGGGGTACTTTTTTTCTTTCCATTTATCTGTGTTTTTCATGCTTTCACAATGAGTATAAGTTTTTGTTGCAAAAGAGAGAGTGATTGATCATGGGCTACTCTGGGTGGCTGTGGGTCTTTGTCTTACTCGTTTGTGCATGCCCAGTTCTGACACGTATGACTGCTCAATGTAAGGTCAGTGAATGTTGAAAAAAAACCTAACTGCTATCACGGAAAGTATTTTTTGTGAGTTAGGCAGGGAAGTTAAATTAATCTCAATTGCTTTCTTTCTTTTCTTTCCTTTTTTTTATTTTTTTTTGAGACGGAGTCTCGCTCTGTTGCTCAGGCTGGAGTGCAGTGGCGCAATCTTGGCTCACTGCAAGCTCTGCCTTCCGGGTTCACGCCATTCTCCCGCCTCAACCTCCCGAGTAGCTGGGACTACAGGTGCCTGCCACCACGCCCAGCTAATTTTTTGTGTTTTTTAGTAGAGACGGGGTTTCACTGTGTTAGCCAGCATGCTGTTGATCTCCTGACCTCATGATCCACCCACCTGGGTCTCCCAAAGTGCTGGGACTATAGGCGGGAGCCACCGCGCCTGGCCAATTAATCTCAATTTCATAGATGAAAAAAGTAAGGGTATCATTTGAGATGTTTTCATTGCAAGTGATAGAATATGCAACTAAAAGCAATTTAAAATTGTAAAAATGTATTACCTCATATAATAAGTTCAGAGGCAGAGTGATCCTACAGTTGACTAACTTATTAGCACAACAGTGTTGAGGATCCAGGCACTTTCCATCTTTTTATCTGTCTTCTTTGGCTTCTTATTGGTGTCTCCCCTGATGATTGCAAGAGGACTATGTATCCATTATGTATTTCTGCATAACAAACCACCATAAAACTTAGTGACTCAAAGTAATAGCAGTCATTTCTTTTGCTTATGATTTTGTAATTTGTGTAGGTATCCGCAGGGCTTACCTTGCTCCATGTGGCATCAGCTGAGACAGCTTGACTAGGGGCTGGCAATTTGGTACTGTTTAATACTGGTTGCTTAGCTGGGGCTGAGGGCTGGAAGCCTTGGTTCTTTTCCATGTGGACCTCTCTTGGCTTTTTTACAACATGGAAGCTAGATCTTAAGAGTGAGGATTCCAAGAGACACGAAGTAGAAGTTTTCTGTGTCTTAATATGTTGGCCTGGAAACCAGAATCATTTTTGCTTGATCCTATTTAGGAGTCACATGATCTTAGATTCAAGAAGAGAAGACATAGACCCCACTTGTTGATGGGTGGTATTCCACAGGACTTCAGGAGCCATGTTTTAAAACATCTACAGGTAGTTTTAGGTCTAGACATTACATGCAGACATGATGAAGAGGGAGGTTTCTTCCTGTGTACTTCTTTTTATGAGGGAAGAATGCCTCTTTTTTTCAACATAATTCTATTCCATTTCCGTTGGCCAAGATTGGGTCACATGTCCATGCCAAACCAATCTCTGGGTACAGGAATAGAAAACGAAGTTACAGATTTCTCTGAGGTGTAGATATCCTTGACCCTACAGAACAGCTGGGCAAGGCCTGGAGTGGATAGACCAGCTTCATCCTCTTAACCCAATGAATACAGATTACAAATAGTATAATTTTTGTATTTGTCTGTGACACAGAATAAGTTAGGAGACTGGTCTATATTAATCTTTATTTACTCCAGTGGTCAAACCTGAGATCATCTTCCTTGAACATGTGGAAGGGTGAGCAGCACCTAATCAGAATTAGAGTTCTGCCTTTAAGGAAGAAGAGAGGAAGGATACCAATTAAATTGGAGACCCACCAGTATCTGCAACACTGAGGTTTAGGAAGTTTAAGGGCCCAAAGCCAAGACCAAGACTCAGTTCTTGGCCCAATGTTAGTTGTTTTAACCAACACTGCTTCTCATGGAGTTGGAGAATGTTAGACATGGAAGGGACCTAAGAGATCATCATGTTTGATTTTGCACACTCTGTAGAAACCACTTATTCGGTGTCCCTGAAAGGTATTCCACCAGCCTCTGCTTGATTATATTCAGCAGTGGAGCTGTCAGTATTCAAAAGACACTTCTATTGGTGAAGTACTCGTTGTTAGAAATTATTTCTTATATAATAAGAAATTAAGTGGGACTTTTCATTTTCCTCCAGAAATGACATCTGGCCCATGTGCTGAATATATTACCTTCAGAAAAAAAACCACTAAGGACTGTCCAGTTTTCTTCTTTCAGGATTTTCTGAGAGTGACAAACTAACATTACCACAGTCAACCTCACATACCCATACCTTCCAATTCTAAAAGGACTTACCTGGGGAGAAGGGGCAGAAGAGAATAGGATCTTCTGTAACTTATTTATGGTGATAGGTTACTTCCTCCCTTCCAGAAGCCACTTAAAGTAGAATTTCAAGATGAACGGTGCTAGCAACAAGGGTAGTCAAGCCACTCCCTGACTTATGAAGCTGGGAACCCATAGGCCTATCTCAGTTGCTTACCTCCCTTAGAGATGGCTTGTTGTGTGTACCCTGGAGTTTAGGAGTATTTATGAGCATAACGACTGAGGCCTGTTTTTCATTTGTATATTCCTGAAGGAGGGAGACTTGAGGGAATAGCCTGGAGTGAATAAAGACTGTGGTGCTATATGCCTGGAAAGGGGGTAAGAGGTCTCTGCTGTATCAGCTAGCTATTGCTCAAAAACAAACCACCAAAGACTTAATGGTTTAAATAAAACATTTATTGTTGCTCAATAGTCTATAGCTCTGTTGGTATGTTAGGATTCTCTAGAAAAGCATTATATAGGTATATAGTATATATGTATATATTTCTAAATATATACATATATGTATGTATATATATTTCCAAATATATACCTATGTGTGTATGTGTATATATATGTGTGTGTGTGTATATATATATATGTGTGTGTGTATATATATATTTTTTTCCTCTTTGTTTTATCAAATCTTTACATGACATGTTTGCTTTAGATACGTATTTTTTTCCTTTTTAAGCAATAAAATTTAGAGTATAGTTGGGGCACCCTGTGAGTCTTCCTTGTCATGATTTCAGAGTTTATCATTCTTGTGCATGATTTATAACTTTGCTGCATAGGCACTCTATCCATAAATAGGATATATTGATTTTGTAGGTCTTTAAACTTTATCACACTGCAAATAACTTTCTGAAACTTGCATTTTTTTTCAGTCAACATTATATTTTTGAGAACTATACACATTGATGAATGTAAACTTAGTTTATTCATTTTTGTGGCAGAAAAGTGTTCTATTGCAGGGTGGCCAACCTTTTTCTGTAAAGGGATAGAAGAAAAATATTTTAGATTTTGCAGACCATCTATGGTCTGTGTCACATATTGCAAATCCAGGAAAGAAATAGCTTGTATATATCTGATAGTAGATTGGATGCTCTGGTACTTTTCTTACTTTATTGGCTTACATTTCTAATAATTCCATTTAATGGTTTTCTGCACCAGAGGTCATTTTCAGCTATAGTCAATATAGTATACATAGCTGCTGTAGCAGCCTAAACAATGGTCCATATGATTGTATAATGGTATATGCCTATTATAAGATTATATTAAGTCTGCAAGACTTGAAGGTGGGTTCATATTCATTCCTCCTAAATTAAACCCACCTCCAAATGTGCCAGTGGGGAAAATGTTTCCATCCACCCACCAAGAGTTTTTGCTTAGGTTTGGCTTTGGCATGATGTTGGCTCTGAGTTTTTCCTGGAGTTTGTGGCCACAAGTGAATGGAAGTTACTTAGTGGTACTTAGTGGGAAGACATATGCCTCCTACCCACCCCCACACAAGGGTGTCTTGTCAAGGCTGTGCTTGAGTTTAGTGAAACATGTAACTGCTGCTTATATAGCTATTTGAATAATCCAGTATCCAGTATAGGCCTTCTGATTCCTCACCCACATCTCTGTAAAGTAAGTAGGTCTTGGTAGTGCTGCATAGAATTAGAGGCACTGAGTAGGTATAATCACACACAGAAGAAGTGATATCCTCGCAAGGTCCAAACCACTTTTTTTTCATTCTTTTTATCCTACCTATTTCTAAAAGGCTTTCATGTTGTTTACAACCATGGACACATATCAAACATGATCATAAAATAAGAACAAAAAATAAAGTATTTGGAAAAGAGGGAAGGAAAGATAGATATGGGAAGAAAAATGCACTGAGGATTATTGTGGTAGTTGAAAAGATTAGTGGAGGTAAGAATGTTCATGCAAATATTTGTGAGTGTCTATGGTTCAAGTGTTGGCAAAACAGAGATTGCTTCAGTCATGGAGGGTCTAATGGCCATGCTGTATTATTTACAAGGTTCATTGTACATGAGTAGCTACATTTTAAGAGGGTTTGTGATGCCTTGCCCTACCTGAAAATCTGCAGTAGAATAGAGAAATTCTGTCTTGGGATTCTGAGTGGTCTTGCTACCATTTTGCTGTTAGATACCATTTTGCTTCTTCCATTTTGCTGATAGAGGGCCCCATACATGAGTCTAGGATCTTACTTCCTTGATCTGGCTATCGAAAGGAAGGTTTTTTTTTTTTTTTTTTTTGGTGTAGTTCAACTTACTGATGCCCCTTTTCTCTGCCTGAGGCAGGATGATAAGGAAGGAGGAGGACAAGTTGCTAGGGCAGATAGCAGGATCTGCTTCTGCCCCCACTTCTCTCTGATCATTGGTTATTCCTTGAGAGGCAATTCTCAGAAACCAGCTTAGCACGGTGAGGCTTACCCATGCTCGGGTGCCTAACCAGCATGATTTCAGAAGGTCTTTACATATGAAATACTCACATAATAGAAGACAGACATGAAATTTGGGCTCAGTGGAAGCAAGGAAGAATTGAACAAATCCTCAAAGTACCCTTGGTGGATTATCCAGACTCCTTGAGGTCCTGAGCAGTTTTAAGGGTAGCGGACTCCTTCCTGCCTTTATGTAACAAAAGAGATAAAATGTGGAATTGAGACCACTGCTAGGGAAATAGACCTAATTGTATTTATTTAGGCAGAAGAGCCTACTGGTTAAGGCTACGATTCTGGAGCAAGACTACTTAGATTGGAATTCTAGCTCTGTTAACCTGAGTGATCTCTGGGAAGTTATTTAACATCTCTATGTTTCCACTTTCTCATCTCTATTATGAGGATAATAACAGTATCTACTTTATAGGATTGTTAGAATTAAGTGATTCATAGCTGTAAAATTCTTACAATAGTCCCTTGGCATGAAATAAGAGTGCAATAATTTTTTGCATAAGAAAGATGCACTGGAAGAGATCTTATCATCCAGGTCCTTAGGCAAGAAATCGAAATACGTCTGGGAGAAAAGAACAAAATCACTCAGGATCTCTAAGGATTATAGAATATACAGTTATAATCACGTCATGTGGGTTGTGAGTGATGGGCCATAGTATTTGTTCTCACAATTCTGAGGACAAGATATAAATATGTATTGAAGGAAAAGTCCTCAATTTTTGGCTAAACATCTGGTAAACTGACAGATGTTCAAGAGAGATTTTGGTAACAGTGAGATCTTAGTCACTAAGACTTTAAGAATTTTCTTTTAATGGTACTAGGGCATCATACTGGTTATATCTGCAGAATGAGTTTTGCTGTAGTAATCTAAGTAGGGGTTTATGTCATGTCTATTTTCTACTTGGCATTTTGCCAGGGTAGGGAAAAATATATCTGAACTCCATTATAACAATGAAATGATAGTCCTTTTTGCCTTTAAAAATTCTAATCTAATAAACATTTATTGAGTGCCTACTAAGTATAGTAATAGTGTACCTAATTTTTTCAAACACATTATTATTGAAGTATAAAGGACACACAGAAAACTATACTCATCATAAGGGCAAATATTGATTTATCACAAAGTAAACTTATTCATGTAGTTCTCTATCCAAGGTGAGAAACAGAAGACTATCAGAATCCCCAAAAGACTCCTTATGTTTCTTTTCAGTTACTTTCCTCACCCACCTCCCCCAAAGGTAACCACTAAGCAGAAAGCAGACTTCTCACACCAGAGATTATTTTTTCCTGGGTTTTAAAATTTTATGTAAATGGAATCAGAGTTCTGATTTCTTTCACTCACACTGTATTCATGAAAGTTATCCATGTTGTAGTTTGTAACAGAAGTTTGTTCCTTAGCATTGCTGTATAATATTCCATTGTATGAATATACCACAATGTATTGATACAGTCTGCTTTTGATTAATGTTTAGGTTATTTCCAGATTGTGACTATGACAAATAATGCTTCTATAAATATCCTCATGCTGGCCTTTTAGTATACATATATATGCAGTTCTGTTGCATGTATATGCAGGAGTAGAACTGCTGGACCAAAAGCAATGTCAATATTTAGCTTCAGTAGAGACTGCAAAGGCAGTTTTACCATTTTACACTCCCATAAACAGTGTATGAGAGTTCCAGTTGCTCCATATCCTTGCCAGCACTTGGTTTTACTTTTTGTGATGAAGTAGGTGTGTAGTATCTCATTGTAGTTTGAATTTGCATTTATTGATGAATAATTAACTATTTTTCTTTTCATGTCCTTAGTGGCTATTTTGGGGGTGTGTTTGTGTGTGTGTCTGTGTGTGCATGCATACACATGTGTGAAAAGACTGTTCAAGTATTTTCACTCATTACAAAACTGAGTTGTATTTACCCTTTTGGTTCTTGTTCATGCCTTCTTGTATCTCCATGCTTCCACATAGGATCATTTCTTATGGGCCTGAAATACTACTTTTAGCATCTCTCCTTTAGTGCAGATCTGCTGGTGACAAATTCCCTCTCCTCATTTTTGTTTTGACAGAAAATGTATTTATTTTACCTTCATCTTTGGGACTGTGTTACTTCCTACTTTTAGGTTATCATTTATCTTCCGGCTTCCATTATTTCTGTTGAGATGCTACTATCCTCTGTCATTATTGTTACTCCTTTGAAGTTCATCTGTTTACTTATACTTTCTGACTGCTTTTAAAGACTTTCTGTTTGACTTTGGTGTTCAGCAATTTTAACATGATATGCTTAGTTGTGGTTTTCTTCATATTTATCCTACTTGAGTTTTGTAGCATTTCTTCAATCTGTGGTTTGATATTTTAGCAGTTTGAGAAAATTCTCAGCCTTTATTGCTTCACACATTGCATCAGAGCCATTCTTTTCTCTCTCTTTCTCTCTCTCTTTTTCTCTATCTGGGACATTTTCACTCTACCATAAGTTTTTAACGCTTTTTGTTTCTCCATTTGAGTGTTTTCTTCTGACCTACCTTCTAGTGAGTACTAATTATCTTTATAGTTGTATCTAATCTGCTATTAAACCCATCTGTTGATTTCTTAATTGTAATTACGGTATTTTTTTTTAGTTCTAGAATTGTCATTTGAATTTTTAAAATAGTTTCCAGTCTCTGATAATTTCCCAATTTTGTTACACAATTTTAAAAACATATAAATTATAGTTATTTAAGTCCATGTCAGATTGTTACAAAATCTGTATCTCCTATAGGTCTATTTTTATTATCTATTATTATTTTTGGATTTTGGTCATTTTTTGTTGTTGGCATACCATGTTATTTTTAATTTAATGCCAGGTATTTGTAAGAAAAAATTGGAGAAATTTTGAGGCTCTGCATGAACTATCTTTCTCCAGGAAGATTTTGCTTTTGTTTATGGCAGCCAGATGGACTAGATGCAGATCACCTTGACTCAGTAATGACTTGAGATGGTTGAAACCTATATCAGTCTTTGAGAGGGCTTAATCTCTTTCCAGTCACCCTAACTCCTGATGTCCTTTGAGTTTCTACCAGAAAGCTTTGGGTGTATACCAGGATCATTATGGGGCCTGAATGTCAATATTTGCTCCCATACCCACCGGCTTTGAGAGATTGCTATAAGTTGTATTCATATTATTTGTCTCTTAGTATTCACTTTCATTTGGGAAAATGTCTTGAGGGAAAAAGAGCTTCAGAATTTTCTCTAGAGATTTTTTTTTTCTTTCAAAGGTCTTAGCTCCAGGAGTACTCACTGCTTTAGAAGATCTCTGATGTCTTTGAACAGATGTTTGCCTAGTTGTTCTTGACAGAAATAATGGATTAAACAAGCTAATCTGCCATGCTAGCATGGAAATCATTTGCTTTTTGATGCCTTTTTTAGGGAATTCAAAAAGCATGAGAAAATGAAATTGTACTTTTTTTTGTCATTTTAAATGTTTGTTGATGGCCACAAGACTAATACTTTATCCGTTTTTTCTTTTCCTTTTTTCTATTTGTATGAATTTCAGAGGTACAAGTAGTTTTGTTACGTGAAATTATTGCGTAGTGGTGAAGTCTGAGCTTCTAGTGTATCCATCACCCAAATAATGTACATTGTACATTGTACTTAATGTACATTAAGTAATTTCATATCCTTTACCATCCTCCCAAATCTCTAGTGTCTGTCATTTCACACTGTGTGTCCATATGTACACATTATTTAGCTCCCACTAAGTGAGAATATATGGTATTTGACTCTTGTTCTGAGTTAGTTCACCTAGGACAATGGCCTCTGGTTCCATCCATGTTACTACAAAAGACATTTCATTCTCTTGTTATGACTGAGTAGTATTCCATTACATATCGCATTTTCTTTACACAGTCATCCATTGACAGACACATAGGTTGATTCCATATCTTTACTATTGTGAATAGTGCTACAATAAACATATGAGTGCGGGTATCGTTTTAATATGATTTATTTTTTTTTTGGGTAGATGCCCAGTAGTAGGATTTCTGGATTAAATGGTAGTTCTCTATTTAGTTCTTTGAGGAATCTTCACACTGTTTTCCATAGATGTTGTATTCATTTACACTCCCACCAACAGTGTATAAGCATTCCCTTTTCTCCCATCCTTGCCAACATCTGTTATTTTTATTACTTTTTAATAATTTTTTATTTTATAATTTTTTAATTTTATAATTTTTTAATAAAAAATTATATTTTTATATATTTTTATTTAATTTTAATTATATATGTTATATATTTATATTTAATTTTATATTTATAATTTTATAATTTTTTATTATAAAAAGTATTTTATTACTTTTTTATAATAGCCATTCTGACTGGTATAAAGTGATATCTCATTATGGCATTAATTTGCATTTTTCTGATGATTAGTGATGTTGAGCATTTTTAACATTTTATTCTATAATATATATTTACTCTGTGCAGATCTGGGCTTTGAATTCTGGCACACTTTTTGGGATACCTTTAGAGCAATGTGAACTCTGTTATGAGTTTGATTCATAGTTAAGAATGAAAAGCAACCAAAAAAGATATACAAATGGCCAATACACACATGAAAATATGCTGGAAATTATTAGTCATCAGGGAATTGCAAATCAAAATCACAAGATACAATTTCACACCCATTAGAATGGCTAGAATAAAAAAGTTAGATAATAAGAAATGTTGATGAAGATGTGGAAAAATTGGAATCCTTATAGACTAATGGTTGAAATGTACAATGGTGCAACCCACTTTGGAAAACACTATGGCAGTTCCTTTGACAATTAAACATTACGTTACCATATGACCTAGCAACTCCACTTCTATAAACTCAAGAGAAAAGAAAATATATGTTCACACAAAAATTTGCACATGAATGTTCATAACAGCACTATTCACAATAGCCAAAAGGTAGAAACTATCCAAATGTTTATCAATTGATGGATGGACAATGTCTTGTATATCCATACAATGGAATATTATTTGGCCATTAAAAGGAATGAAGTACTGATACGTTCTACAACATGGATAAACCTTAGAAACATTATGGTGAGTGAAAGAAACCAGTCACCCAATACCACATGTTCTATTATCTTATTCATATGAAAGTCCAGAATAGGGAAATTTTTAAAGATAGAAAGTGTATTAGTGGTTGCTTAGGACCAGTGGGGGCAAAATTGATAGCTAAAGTGTATGGGGTTTCTTTTTGAGGTGATGAAAACTTTTAAAAATTGACTGGTGATGGTTACACTTATATGTGAATATTTAAAAATCATTAAATTGTTCACTTTAAATGTATGTGAATTATAGTCTCATTATTATAGAAATTTTTCAACATACAAAAAGATCGAGAGGATATTATAATGAACCCCCATGCATCTATCACATGTCTTCAACAATTATGTGTTTTTACCAATGAAGGAATTTTTTTAAGATACAGCTTACATAGGCAGATTCATACACTAGGGGAAAAGAGTCAGGATTAAGGGAGTAGTTGAGAATTTCGAAGGGAAAGATGATAATTGATATAGCAAAGTTTTTGAGGAGGCAAGTGATAGAGTGTAGTGCAGGTGGGGAGATCCTGGCTCCAGATCATAAGAAAGACTCTTTGTTCACTGAGTTGAAAGAAAACAGGTAAAAATTACTGTCTTTCAGAAATCTGTTGAAAATTCTAATTTTCAGAAGCTTGCTGTGCTAACTTCCTCCAGTTTCCCTCTGCCACTGCACTCCATATCCACTTTGGCTTCCCCAGTTTCCTCTTTGAAGTCATTCACTAATTTTTTTGGAAAGTCTATTCTACAAAAGCATTTCATGATTTCAGTCATTTTACTGAAGATTTACTCTCTACAGAGAGTAACCATAATACAGAAAGCAACCATCTACCATCCTCCATCTTATAGGCAGCTTATGTTATCTCTCTAAAGCAACAGTCAAACTGTTCCCTTGTCCTATAAATAGAATTCCTTTCCTAAAAGGAATTCTGGGAAAGAAAATATTCTCCATAACTTTACATAGAGATTAAGTTTTTGGTGTTAAGTCAGGGAATGAACAAATCCATGCCTAGTGACAATTAGTTTCTCTGTGAATTAGGAAGGTTCATTTGGAAAGAGTTCATTTGGCTGGAATTGGGTAGGAGGAAGCTTTAGGAGTGTGCCAAGGGTTTGAAATATTGCCAAAGCCTGCCTTTTAGCTTTACCTAAAGTAATGTCTTCCCTTCTAATAATGATGAAAACAGCAAAATGCCTCCATCCATACACACACCTAGGAAATGAGATTAGGATTACTAGGGAATGTTAGACTTCTGTGAAATGCCACTTAAATAGGCAATACTGCCAATTTATCCCCTTTTGTATTGGCTCTGTGAAGATAAGGTTGGGAAATATTGTCAGGGAACTTTTCTCCATTTAAGTCTGAATCAGTAGGTATTTGCATGAGCATCATCCTCGTCATTCATTAGATGACAGCTTAACTCTAGAGCTGGAAATGTACGTTGGAATCATTTTGTACAAGCTTCTTGTCTCCCAAATGTGTCTCCCTCCCTGACCCCATTTCTATCTGTGACATTTTGTAGTGAGTACCCAACAGTATGAATGATGATTAAAACCAATGATTTCAAAATATTTTTTTGTGCATTCTCAGAAGGTTTCTGTGGTTGATTACTACTAAGCACCAACTGGGTAATAATTGCCTAATTCTCTTGATAGAGAAAAAGATGTAATTTGGAAATAATTGACTGAACAAGAGAAAAATGGATAGATACTAGAAAAAATTATGTGGGCCATAGTATTGCTTAAAGCAATAAATATTTTGGAGTCAAAATACCATAAATATAACAATATAAATACTGTACATGTGTGACTACTTAACTTAGATTGTAATAATTTGTGTTTAGCTCATCTTCTGCACTTAAAGTATTTTTCTTATAGTGGAGAAAACATAAGGACTATGAAAAAATGATTTAATACTGGATCCTTAGAGTTTGGAAATTTGTAACCACACTTACATGTATAAGTAATACACAAAGTATATCACTAATATGTTCTGCTTTACAATGCTCCACTGAATTAGCCTCTCAGGAAAAATAACTTAGTCCAGTTACTCCCTGGTCAACTCAGGTAATCGTGTTTCTACCTTTTAAATTTGATTAGTAGGTTCCAGTCTTTCCAGTGAATGACATCATTAATTAAAGTCAGTGCCAAAAGGCTATGAGAAAAACTGACGCTTTGAGTAAGAATGAACTTCTCTTCCAGGCAAATAAATACCAAAGCTTCAGAGTTTTTATGTCTACCAAATATAGATGTTTTTCCATTTGTTCATAACTTAAATAAGAAAAACATTTATCCCTATGCATTTTAAATTGTACATTTGGATAGAGACAATTATGTTACATGGACAGAATTACATGGAATTGAATTTTAAGAATCAGGCATGGATAAAGCTACAACAATCAAGACAGTGTAGTAGCGGCAAAAGAATAGACAAATAGATCAGTGGAACAGAATAGAGAGCCTAGAAATAGACCCACGTAAAAACAGTCAACTGATCTTTGACAAAAGAACAAAAACAATACAATGGAGAAATGATAATTTTTAAAACTCTAGACACAGACCTTACACCCTTCACAAAAAATTAGCCCAAAATGGATCACAGACCTAAATACAGAATACAAAACTATAAAATTCCTAGAAGATAACATAGGAGAAAATCTAGGTGACTTTGGATTTGATGATTGCTTTGTAGATATAACACCAAAGGCATGATCCATGAAAGAAAGAAAGAACTAATAAGCTGAACTCATTAAAATAAAAAATTACTGCTCTGCAGAAGACACTGTCAAGAGAATAAAAAGACAAACCACAGACTGAAAAAATATATTTGCAAAAGACTTATCTGATAAAGGATTGTTATTTAAAATGTACAAAGAACCCTTAAAACTCAACAATAAGAAAACAATCAGGTTAAAAAAATGGGCCAAAGACCTTAACAGACACCTTGCCAAAGATGGACAAGATGGCAAATAAGCATATGAAAAGATACTCCACATTGTATGTTATCAGGGAAATACAAATTAAAACAATAATGAGGTACTACTATATACCTATTGGAATGGAATATCATTAAGCTTGAAAAATAAGGAAATTTTGCCATTTCTCAACAACATGAATGAACCTGAAAGATATTTTGCTAAGTGAGATAAGCTAGGCACAGAAAGAAATTTACTGCATGATCTCATTTATATGTGTAATCTAAAAAAGTCAAATTGATAGAACCAGAGAATAGAATAGTAGTTACTAGGGGCAGGGATGGGTCTGGGAAATAGGGAGATGATGGTCAAAGGATACAAAGTTTCAGTTATGTCAGATAAATAAGTTCTTGAGATCTAATATACAGCATGGTGACTATAGTTAATAATACCTGAAATTTGCTAAGTGTTCTCCCACAGAAAAGGTAACTATATGAGGTAATAGATATATTAGCTTGACTATAGTCATCATTTTATAGTATATATGTATATCAGAATATTATGTTGTCCACCTTAAATATATTGGCAAAATTCCAGAACACTGACTAAAGAAAATACAGGTGGGGATGTGGAGCAACAGGAGCTCTCATTCATAGCTGTTGAGAATGCAAAATGGTATAATCATTTTGGAATACAGTTGAGAGGTTTCTTAAAAAATGCACATGCTCTTACCCTACAATCCAGCAAACAAATCACACCCATTGGTATTTACCCAAAGGAGTTGAAAACTTATGCCCCTCCAAAAATCTACATATGGATGTTTATAACAAATTTATTCGTAACTGTAAAAACCTAGAAGCAACCAAGATGTCCTTTAACAAGTGAATGGATAAATAAATTATGGTATATCCAGATAATGAACTATTATTCAGCACTAAAAAGAAATTGGCTGTCAAGTCATGAAAAGATATGGCGAAGAAAACTTAAATGTATATTATTAAGTGAAAAAAGTCAACCTAAGAAGGCCACACATGCTGTATGATTCCAATTATATAACATTCTGGAAAATGTAAAACTATGACGACAATAAAAAGATCAGTGGTTTCCAGGAGTTGGAGACTAGGGAGGGATGAATAGGTGGAGAATAGAGGAATTTTACGCAGTGAAACTACTCTGTATGATACTGTAATGGTGGCTACATGTCATTATACATTTGTCCAATGTATAATGTCCAATGTACCCATAGGATGTACAATGCCAAGAGTAAGCCCTAATGTAAACTGTAAACTTTGGATGATAATGATCTGTCAGTGTAGGTTCATCAGTTGTAAAAAAATGTACCACTTTGGTGGGGGATGTTGATACTGGAGGTTGTTGATATGCTTGTGTGGGGTGAGGGAATATATGGGAAATCTCTGTACCTTCTGCGCAACTTTACTGTGAGCCTAAAACTACTCTAAAGTTTATTAAAATGAATAAATAAACATTTCAAGATACTTTTTAAAAATGAAGCAGCAGGCATGGAAAGGTATTACCTCAATTTTATGAGTGAGAAAACAGAACCCAGAGAGGTTGCCATTTTTTCAGCGTAAACTGGTGAGACAAGAATAAAATGAGAGCCAGGCTGTCGGTTCCTAACTCATAGCCCTGCTTCCCATCCTTCCTTGTGCCAGTATTTAGAGATGTTGGCAGCCTATAGTAAGTGATTATATTTCAGTTTTGACCACAGTCTACTTATGGGTTGGCATCATATATCTTAGATAGTACAACTCAAGGCCAACAGTGCTGTGCTCTGGAATGTAATACCACTTTCCATTTAAATGAGCTACATCTTGTCTCCCCAAACTTCTGCTTCTATTATAAACTGGATAAACCCATTACCCATAAGTCATTTTAAGAAATAAACAGGTGAAGTTGAGACTTCTTGAAATGCTAAGGACTTTCATCCCAAGACAGGTTGACTCTCAGTAACAGTGAAGTTCTCATTTCTTCAATTCCCTACAGAATTGAAGAATGCAACCACAGTGAGTATTCTATAGTCAGTGTATCAGTTTAAAAGAACCTGCAGATATAGAGGAACATACTGAGCAACTTATTACTGTTTGTATATCTACTGCTGGTATGTGCTGAGGGACATCAAGAGGAAATATCAGATTTGGTTGGTCGGTCTTGATTCCCCAGAAGCTTAGAAGCCAATTGAGAAAATAAAACACACCATATAAAGGACTCTACATATTCAGACAGGCCCAGATGAGGTCAGGAATGTATTTTAGTGTGACTTACCCTGAAGCAGACCCTATGAGAAGAATTTGAGTGCCTATATTTTGGAAGGAAGATGTAAGGAGTGTGGGAGAAGAGAAATGAGGCGGGGAAGGGAAGGCAGCCAATAAAGGGAGACAACTATTAGACGACTCTCACCATGGGTGACTAGAAGTTAATCCAATGAGAAAATACTAGGAAATGGCATAGAACACATGCCTCAGAGATATTCTATCTAATGGGTGGGGAAGCCATAGTACTTGTATTCCAACTCTTAATCTGGGCTAGAATTGGGGCATTGAGGGAGCTCCTGGGAGTATGAATTCATGGCACTTCAGCCTGACAGGCATCTGGATGCAGCAGCTTTCTGCAGTCTGGAAAACATACTCAAGCACAGTGGGCAGATGCTAACAACTGGAAGTCAGGCTGTACACATAAAACAGAAGAGTTCAAGGAATGTGGGTGGGGTGCTGACAGAGTGTCTGCTGCAGTAGGATTCCTAGTAGAGGTGAGACTTGATGATACTCTCTCTTTTCTCCCCAGGTCTCCTCATGACCATATCCCTGTTGTCCATTGTGTATGGAGCCTTGCGCTGCAACATCCTAGCCATCAAAATCAAGTACGATGAGTATGAAGTCAAAGTGAAGCCTCTGGCCTATGTCTGTATCTTCCTGTGGAGGAGCTTTGAGATTGCCACTCGAGTTGTAGTCCTGGTCCTCTTTACCTCCGTCCTGAAGACCTGGGTGGTGGTTATAATTCTCATCAACTTTTTCAGTTTCTTCTTGTACCCCTGGATCCTCTTCTGGTGCAGTGGTTCCCCATTCCCTGAGAACATAGAGAAGGCCCTCAGTCGGGTGGGAACCACCATTGTACTATGCTTTCTAACTTTACTCTATACTGGTATCAACATGTTCTGCTGGTCTGCTGTACAGCTGAAAATTGACAGCCCTGACCTCATCAGCAAGTCCCATAATTGGTACCAGCTACTGGTGTATTACATGATGAGATTCATTGAAAATGCCATCCTCCTCCTCCTGTGGTATCTTTTCAAGACTGACATCTATATGTATGTGTGCGCACCTCTGTTGGTCCTGCAGCTGCTTGTTGGGTACTGCACAGCCATTCTCTTCATGCTTGTATTCTATCAGTTCTTCCACCCTTGCAAAAAGCTCTTTTCCTCCAGTGTTTCTGAAGGCTTTCAGAGGTGGCTCAGGTGTTTCTGCTGGGCCTGCAGGCGGCAAAAACCCTGTGAGCCAATAGGAAAGTCAGATCTACAGTCATCCAGAGATAGAGATGAGACACCTTCTAGCAGTAAAACAAGTCCTGAGCCTAGTCAGTTCTTGAATACTGAAAATCTCTGCTCTGCTTAATGGGACCCAAGGTCTCAGGGCACAGGCATATTATTTTCTGGGTTTGATACCCGTTATTCATACAAATAATGAGCCCTACACAGGGAACAAGGCAGGAAGTTAGCTGTTAATTCCTTGTGAGCTGCTCCTCTTTATAGAGCTCTTGGGTATGTAGAACTATGGGAAGAAGCCAGGAAAACCTCTGAGTGTTGAAGGGGCAACCCAAGACATCACAGTTCACAGGTAACCATGTTATGTTCTTCTAGGCATTACTGGCCTTTTCACTGACAAGTTACCCCTGAAATCTGAATTGTATTGGTTAGATTCATTAGGTGGAATGAGGAGAGGGGCTTACCTGTTCTCTAGTTTTCCAGACCGCTGGTTTGGGTAACCTGAAGTTTTATGATCCCTGAACATAGTTTTCACCCAAGAGCTGTCCTGGTGACCAAAAAAGATTACTAGGGTTTTGCCATCAGCAACATCATTCCTGTCAGAGCTTTCAGGGAGGGCTGTTCAAGTTTGGTTTTTGAATAGATAGAGGTTTCATTTTCATCTCATTAGGGCTTTTTGTACATAGCCAACTGTAACCACCCTGGCATGCTGTCTCTAATTGATTCAAGAGCCTAGATTTGGAGACTTTGTCCCTTAGCATCCATGAATGGAGAAATGAGTGATAAATTTGGCTATGGAAGCCCTGGAATTTTAGGAAAGTTGTGATTCTTTGATATGTTGATGAAATTCTGGATCAGGAGGGGTGTTAAAACATCAAAATGATGTAGGCTTATATAAGTAGAATTCTTACCATCTTACTCCTGCCTCCCCATTCCTTGCCTATCAGGACCATTTTAGAAGAGTTGCCTTGGTTAACTTAAGGGTTTTTTAGAAAGCCCCACAGAAATCTCTCACCCAATTCAGGTGTATAGGGAATTTTCATTTTCATTATTTGAAGGAAGAGTGTTTTCCTCACCACCACCTGTAATTAGAGATTGACTTCAGAAACTTTTTCTAAATTATAAAGATGGAATGACCAGAAAAGTTTTGTCTTTCATGGAATGCAATTTGACTTGTCATAATTGTGAGTTAATTTGATAAAGATCTCCAGTTTTATCCTCTGACACCCTTTAATGTTCTATTTAATTTTTCCTTTAATCTGAGACCCTAATTGTTTCATAAAAGACGATTGGGTAGCATATCCTCAATTATCTTGGAAAAATGCCTAGATCTAGTGCCATTATTTCTACCATTAAAATCTTGAAAGTGAAATACTTGAAAACAGGTGAACATAAAGATCACACCAATTTAGAATGAATATTAAAGCCTGAGAAATTTACAAAAGGGACTCTATTTATGGACTCGATTTTACCACATGGAATAGGGGTTCACTTCTCTGTGTTAACTTACAAAACGTGTTTATCTGGCCATTAACACTTCGGATAATTGTCATTTTAAATTCTTCTTGGTGTCAAATTTTTAAGTAATTTCATGCACACAGGAAAAAATGCAATTTGGTAATCAGTTTCCACTACATTCAGAGGTCAAGAAAGCAGTATATATTCTTTCACAAGACATCCATATTGTTTAATATTTATAGAGTTCATAGAAATACATCAATAAGCTCCTAAATTATAGAGCCTCAATTTTAGTTTTTCTCATTTGAAATGTTTTTGATTTACCAATATTTGTGGTTTAACTTTGTGGGGATGTCCAGACAGTAGATCATTTTTTGTCTATTTTTAACCAAATAAGAATAACACTCAAGACTGTGTTCTCCATCCCAACACATCACTTACCACTTGCACTATTCTTAATAGGCCTGAAATAGTGAGCATATATAATCAAAATACTTCATACAACATATACTTTCATGTACTCTTCATGTAATCACATATGTGCATAGATACACAATCGTAATACATAAAACACCCTTGAAAATATATAATGACTTTGAATAAAATAAAGTTACTGTGTTAATACATCATTTTTTGTTTTTTCCTGATTAACAAAAGGGCTCTATAATGATTAGGAGAGCAGTAAGGCCATTCTTTAGTCATTCCCAGTGTATATTTTGTATCACACCAGTTACTTGTGTTCATTGACACCAAATATTTTCAAGCTTTTGTGAGAAAGAAATTCTTGCCTTGAGGCTCTGCAGTGGCAAATGGTAGGGGTGATAGTGCTCCCTTTTCACCTGAAATGCCTCCACCTCAGGCCTTGGGAGTGAGGTGTGGGAGTAACCACCAGCCTGCCACTGACTAGGCATGTTAAGAATTAGACAGGGATGGAGAGACTTATTTTTTCCAGCTTTGGTTTGGAAGCTTGTCTCAAAAACCATTACAAAATCTTAACCTTCAAATACATTTTAAATCACTTTAATTTAAAAGATAGGGGAGCAACATGAGTGATCCCAAACCAAACTAACAGTGCTGGTTTGTCAGACACCTAAAGCCCACTGCACACGTTTATAAGGACAGAGGTTTGATAACTCATTTGGGTATTTTGTCAGTTTTAACCCTTGATACACAGGTATCCCAGCTTTGGGCACATGTATGTCCATTCACTTTGGGGAAGGGATGTCACTACTTTCTTTCTGTGTGGTGAAAACATAAGCCATGGCGAACTGAGAATTTTTGTTTTTAAATTATTTATATTACTGAATTGGCAAAAGTATAGTTCACACTGCATAGCTAGGTTGTCCTATAGGCATAAAACAAACCAGCAACTTTTCTCATGTGTTTGGAGTTAAAATGTGTTTTTCAGTTATAATTTCAATTTTTAAATTACTCGGTACTTTGTCTAATTAATTACATCCCATAACTTGTCAGGATAGCTGCTCCAACTGAATTGCTATCATTCGGCTGGATGGGGGTGAAGTATGTCTTCAAAATATATTGAAGTAAGTCCATCAAACATGTTTAGACTTCTCATTACTGGAGGCAGACCAGTGTAGAGATTGGCACTTCCCTGCCCAGCCCTACAACTTAAATGCTCTATGCCTCAGTTTCCCCATAATACCCTTGTCCAACCTACCTCACAAGGTTATCAGAAAGATCAAATTGAATAATAGATGTGAAAATGCTTTGATGTTTTTAAGTGCTATGCATATTTATAGAGTTGTTATTATAGTTATTCAAATCCATAAGCAGGTTATTTTTATTTTTTTACTGTTTGAAAAGAAATAAGTAGTGTCATTCATATGAGTTCCTGAGTGAATATGTGAATCTTTGGTCTTCTCGGCAGGTGCCCTTTCTCTTACCACCAGTTGCTTACAAAAATTAGCACTCAAACACATGGCACTTGGAAGGAAAAGACCCACTGAATCTGAGAAAGTGCTTTCTGGTGGCAAATGAATTTATCATTTTAGTATAGTTTTCTATAAAGGATATAGCAACATCTTTTGATAATTGTGCTTTACAACTTGAATGCTGATTCAAGGCATTATTTGGATGTGAGTTTAATCTTTTCAGCTTTGTAAATGGGAAAATATATATTAAAATTGATTGTCAAATACAACATTTCTTTGGAAACCACCTTAAAACATTAGTGCTGTGGTTATGAGTGAATGTGCCAGTACTTAACCAGTCAATGCATTGTGGATATGAGCTTTTGTTGACTGCTTCTCTGCAGTCGTTGATGCTAATAAATATTGTTATGTTTCTTCATATAATAAATTAATTTTTCAGTTTCTCCTTGTATTGCATTCTTCATACAATTCTTACATGACCTTTTTACTTGAGGGACTATTTTTAAAACAGAAATTTTAAAATAGTTTCATTGTAACTGATTATAGTTGTATGAACTCACCTGGAAATTACTTCTGTAGGCTGAGAAATTTGAGAGTGCTAAGATTCTGCCTTGCAGAACAGCAACAGTCCATGGTTGCTGAAAACTCTTCTGATTGTTTTATAAACATTTACTCCATTTGTTAAAATTACACTGCTGGATACTAAGATTCTGTTCAGTTGTCCATCAGTTGCCATGCATAATACAAAAAAGAGAGGCAATATACATCTCTTCTAGAGAAACATAAATATATACTGATTCAGAAACATAAAACACCAAAGAAATGGCTTGGTATTAACACACATAATCAAATGTAAATGGTTGGGAAAAACATCAGTCATTAAAGGGATCATTTCAGAGCATGAGAGAGACATGGACTGTTTCAATAATTCCTTTGCTTCTGAAGGTGGCCTTGGAATTTGCAGAGACTTAGCTATAGGATAAACCTCTCTTTTAAAAACAGCTTTATTGAGGCATAATTGACATACAAAAAACTGCACATATTTAATGTATACAATTTGATGAGTGTGTACATATGCAAACACTCATGAAACCATCACTACAATCAAGGAAAAGGCATATTCATCACCTCTAAAAATTTCCTTGTACCTCATTGTTTTTGTTTTGTTTTGTCTTTGTAAGACACTTAACATGAGATCTATGCTCTTAATATTTTAAATTCACAATACACTATCATTAACTATAGGTACTATGTTGTACAACAGATCTCTATAACTTATTCATCTAACATAACTGAAACTTCATATCCATTGAACAACAACTTCCCATTTCCCCTACCCCCCAGGCCCTGGCAACTGCCATTCTATCCTCTGCTTCTGTGAGTTTCACTGTTTTAGACACCCTATCTAGCTGGAATCATGTAATATTTGTCCTTCTGTGTCTAGCTTATTTCACTTAGCATAATATCCTCCAGATTCTTCCATGTTGTCACAAATGGCAAGGTGTCCTTCTTTTTTTAAGGCTGAATAGTATTTAGGAATATGCCATATTTTCTTTATCCATTTGTCTATCAATGGACAGATTATTTTCATATCTTGGCTATTGTGATTAATGGTTCAATGAACACTGGAGTGCAGATATCTCTTCAAGATCCTGGTTTCAATTATTTTGGATACATACCCAGAAGTGAGGCTGTTGAATCATACAGAAGCTTTATTTTTTTATTTTTTTGAGGAGCCTTCATACTGTTGCCCATATTGGCTGTACTATTTTACATTCCTGTCAACAGTGTACAAGTGTTCTAATTTCTCCAAATCCTTACTTACATTTAATTTTTTTTTGATAGTAGACATCCTAACAGGTGTGAGGGGATATCTCACTGTGTTTTTAATTTGTATTTTCCTGATGATTGGGAATGTTGAGCACCTTTTCATACACCAGTTTTCCATTTGTATGTTTTCTTTGGAAAAAGATCTATTCCAGTCCTTTGCCCAACTTTTAATTGGGTTATTAAATGCTTTCTTCTATTGAGTTGTAGGAGTTTCTTACATGTTTTGGAGATTATCAGATACATAGTTTGCAAATATTTTCTCCAATCTGTAGATTATTTTCCTTTGCTGTGCAGAAGTCTTTTAAAATAAATATTTTCAAGTTAAGAAAACGGAATATTAACAATTATAGCATTCAAGTAAGTCAATATAAAAATTATTTAATTTGGTGTTTGTTAACGTTTTATTTTGAAATAATTTTATTTTATTTTTATTTTTATTTTTTATTTTTTGAGATGGAGTCTCGCTCTGTCGCCCAGGCTGGAGTGCAGTGGCCGGATCTCAGCTCACTGCAATATAATTCTTTTTTTTTTTTTTTTTTGAAATAATTTTAAACTAATAGAAAAGCCTGAAGAATAGTGCAAGGAATTTCTTTATACCCTTTACCCAGATTAACCTGTTATTAATATTTTTCCATGTCCATTATCATTGTCACTTTCTCTCTCTTGTAAATCATTTGAGATTACACTGCCAACGTTACACCCCTTTATTCCTAAATACTTTGATGTGTTTTTCCTATGAATAAAGGTAATCTCTTACAGAACCACACTATAGTTACCAAATTCAGGAAATTTAATATTGACACAATACTAATATCTAATTTACTATCCATACTCCACTTAACAATTGTGCCAGTCATTTCATTTGTTTTCACAAAGCTTCCTCAACCATGTGAATCAACTCAGTTCTCTTCTGTGGGGTTGTCTTTATTTAAAACTATGAGTAAGTTTTAACTTTTCTATGAATAATGGAAGATCTACAGCAGACATTGAAAAATTATTTGAAGAAAATATGTAGATGTTATCAGTACTGAGTAATAGCTTAAAACTGGAAATTTGAGATGTTTATTGGCAAGCTGGGTAATTCTTTTTCATGGACATCCATTTTAGGTTTCAAGTGTTTGCTGTTTAATATTTGAACCTATAGTTCACTCCCATCCTCTGCCCTGCTTTTATAACTCTATTTTACAGTGTTTGGACCCAAATTTTAAAAGATTAGGAATGAGGTGGGGGAAGTAGATATTATTCTGCTATGACCATATTTCTCTGGATGTCCCTCTTCCAGGAAACTATATTTTCTATGAACATCTCTCCAACTGGTAAAGAGCTCAGAAATCTCAACTATACATTTTAATTAAATGAATAACATTTTGAGCATTTCCTCTTTTTCAGGAAAAGGCACTTTATAGCAGCAGAGATTTGTACAGAGCTGGAAATTCAGAAACATCCCAATCCCTCCTTTACCAATAAACACACACACACACACACACACACACACACAACCCCTGTCAGAGTAGACCCCTAATATGCTAAGAAGTTGAGTCTGCCACAAAAGCCTGCTCTAGGGAATGACCTAACATCTTATCACCCTCTCTGCATGGTTGTTTCTCTGGAAATTATTAAGCCAAGGAGATCTAGAACACTTGGTTTAAGCAAGTTTTAGAATCTGGAGCATCTTTAAAGAGTGTTACAGCAGCATGCAGCCGCGTCTCTCTGCTACAGGTTATCAGAAAACTTAACACTCAGACTCTGCTGTAGCATGCACCTTTGTGTGAGGGAGTGGGAGGGTTTGCCTCCTCCCAAGGATAGATTTAGCTAAATTGATTTTGAGGTTCTGCCTGTGCTTTCGTTCCCTCCCTGCCTCCTATCCTGAATTAATTTGCTCTCTCTGAATGATGAGTTCCTGATTGAAACCTGATTAGCCTGCTTCCTAGAGCTGTGGAAATACCATCCTCCTTAGACATATACATTATGCATACTGGTTTAATTTCTTATCAGTTTGCTTCCTATCTTAATTACCTAAACTCTACAGTTAATGAGTTAGGTTTTCAGGGGTGATAGCACTCAAGAAATAAAACAGGATTTTGAAGTTCTATTTTGGAGTGGTGCTGCAACACCACACCCACCGCCACCCTAGCAGGGAGGAGAATGATTCCCTTTTGTCATCTTCCCCTAACAAGATGACCTTCTTAATTGGATTGACAGAATTTTCTGGAAAAATGGTGCTCGGTTGTAGAGTTGCAGGCCTCCAAGATTCAGAGGTATTGTGATCCTCTCCACTACTACAGATATCTGGCACACACTTGTGCAATTCTTTTTCAAACCAATGGGAATGCTGTTGTGAGTGATAGGACAGGACTGATTAGAAGTATCACTGTAGTCAGAGTAATTTTGTCATTATTCTCCCAGCTGCCACCATGAACAAATATTAAAAATTCAACCACTGTCATGTGGAGGGTGACCTTAAAGGATGTATTTTATAATTGAGGTTATTGGGATCTATTACTCTGGGAAGTTTTTTTCTTCTGAAATATTTTCTCCTATGGACTTACGGTATAGTCTTTTCCTTTTAAAATGAGAATGGTTCACCCACAAATCTTGTGGCTTCTCTCATTTACAGCTTGATTCAAGAGATCAGGAAATATTTTTGTTTTAAAAGTGTACTGTAAATGTTCTACCTTAAAAAAGTACATTATCTACCTTCACAGGAAGTGTGTAATCAAGGTGAAATGCTTCTATAATTTCAAAGCATTAATACTGTATATTACTATCATAGTATCCATCAAAATAATATGATTTCTACACACTCTTCAATTCACCTCCCAGTTTACTTCCTTAGCCTTATTATAAATAATATCAGGGTGCTTTCAGCTACAATTTGTAGAACACTTGGTTAAAAGTGACTTAAACAATAGGATTTTGTTATCTATATTAACAAGCAGTTTGGAAAGAGGTGATTCTAGATTCTAGCAGGCAAACTATCCTTGGGCCCCAGAGGCTTTCCATCTTTCCTGTCACCTTCAACCTCTTCCTCCATCTTAATGCTTGTTTTCATATTATTGAAGCATAGTAACCTGACCTCCAGGTATCACATATACAAAACTGAATCTGAGCTTCTCCTTCTTGAAAGATGGAGAGGGTCCCAAGAGTTTTGGAAGGAGGCAAAGTGGACTTCTTCAGCTGCCAGGGTCACACATTTCTTCCAGTACCGTGAGTTACAGAAAAAAAAAATCCTAATTCTTCTGCCTGAATGTTGACCTTATTTTCTAGGTCTTAGAACTCCTTGGCATTGCTTTACATTTCATTTCCCACCCCTCAGACTGAATTGATTGTGCACTTTCTCTGGAGAACTGGTTCCAAAGGAAAAAGCAAAGCAAGGTTTCTATTAAGCCCTGAAGAACTACCAGGGTACAGCAGGACAACTTATATCCAGACACAGCGTTGGGGTAATAGGAGAAAACAAATATTATGTTCTTGGGGCCCTGGTATCATCTGCATATTTCTGAAGGAAAATGAATTGGATGCTAGAATGCCATCTCTTTAAAAGCACTCAGTTCAACATCTAATACTAATGCCACAATATTAACACCAGCGATGTCCAGTATGGCAGCAACCAGCCACATGTGACTACTGAGCACGTGAGATGTGGTTATTCCAAATTGAAATGAGCTCTAAGTGTAAAACCCACATGAGATTTTGAAGATTTAGTATAAAAATTCAAAATATATTAATAATTTCTACATTTGATACCATGTTGAAAAGATAGTATTTTGGATATATGAGGCTAAATAAAAAATACTATTAAAATTAATTTCACTTCTTTCTACCTTTTTTTACTGTGGTTACTAAGAAATTTTAAATTTCCTCTGTAGCTCCCATATCAGCTTTGTGTTATGGTGGAGAAGACATTTTGCAGATACGTACACTAAGTGAACACCAGAAAGATGTCAGATTAGCCAAGATCTTTTCCTTGGATGGTATTTCCCTTCGCTCATGTCAGGAAAGGTGTGTTTACAATAAAAACAAGGATGTCTCGCTCTAATATATTACTTCTGTGCTCAGTATCCTGAGCAATGAGAAGATCCTTTCTTTCCTCTCCTCTCCCCTCCTCTCCCCTCCTCTCCTCTCCCCTCCCCTCCCCTCCCCCCCCCTCCTCTCCTCTCCTCCCCTCCCCTCCCCTCCCATCCCCTCCCCTCTTTTCTTTTCTTGTCTTTATTATTTTTTTTTGACAGAGTCGCACTCTGTTGCCCAGGCTGGAGTGCAGTGGCTCGATTTCAGCTCACTGCAACCTCCACCTCCCAGGTTCAAGCGATTCTCCTGCCTCAACCCCCTAAGAAACTGGGACTACAGGCGCCTGCCACCACAGCCTGTTAATTTGTTTTGTATTTTTAGTAGACACAGGGGTTTCACCATGTTGGCCAGGCTGGTCTTGATCTCATTACCTCAAATGATCCACCCACCTCAGCCTCCCAAAGTACAGGGATTACAGGCGTGAGCCACCATGCCCGGCCTAGATGGTTTCTATTAAGTGATTTCCAAACATGGCTTCCCATTGGAATCACCTGGAGAGGATGGTGTCATTGAAAATGCTGCTGCCAGGCCACACCTCAGGCCAATTAAATCAGTATCTCTGGGCATGGGACCCAAGCATCAGGGTTTGCATCTGGGCTCCCCAGTATTCCAGAAATCTTTCTTTATAAGCAAAAGTAGGTGTCTGGGGCTTACAACAGTGAATCAGTCATCAGGTATAAGTATCTAAAAGTAACAGAATCACTGATTTCCTCACACTGTGTTCAGATGTTCAAGTAAATGTAGCTTCTTTATATCCTAGATGGATTTGAACTTCCTTGTGATTTCCTGCCCGAATTGGGTACCAAAAAATGTAGAGGTGGGGAACCAGCCTTGCTAAGCTTAGTGTACCCATCTCTGCTCACCTGGCAGGTCTATCTCTTTGGAGTGACTGCATGTCTGTGAATTAAACACTCTATATTTCGGGATGCCTCCCCTGCCCTCCTTCCCTGAGATGGCAGCACCCAGGTGTATGGGAGAGACACTGCGTGCCACCTCCTGGCAGAGGGATACCAGGACCTACCGGCCTGAGGCTGGGCCTGGGGCTGGATCAGGACTGAGTTTGCTCACATGGGTTCCTCTGAGTTCTGCTGGACTCTGCTGCTGAGATCTTCAACTGTCAGGGCCTGTCCTCTGCTTGCTTCCAGGCCTTGGCTTGGCTTG
Organism: Piliocolobus tephrosceles; assembly: GCF_002776525.5. Classification (NCBI taxonomy): domain Eukaryota; kingdom Metazoa; phylum Chordata; class Mammalia; order Primates; family Cercopithecidae; genus Piliocolobus; species Piliocolobus tephrosceles. The sequence continues at coordinate 110,498,525 of NC_045445.1, read as the reverse complement.
GTCTACTGTGAGCTGCGGCCCAGGATTCCACACCATGGCCTCTTCCAAGGGCCTAGACTGGGCAGTTCTACACAGCAGCGCCATGGAAGGCTCTCACCCCTCAGCTTCACATCGCACCCTCCCATGGATGAGGCTGCGTTCCTGGGTTCCACATTGCCTCACCAAAGGGCCACTTTCTGCCCTCTGTTAGCATGACCATACCTCTCCTGTTTGGGAATGTGGGATCAGACAGCACCCCAGACAACGGACCCTCAGACAGTGCCCAATGTGAAGAGGCGGAGAAACCCTTGAGCCTCTGGTATTGCCTCAACCAATTTACTGTGTCCTTCCCAGGCTTAGTTGTGGAGGAGGCCATCAGGATACAGGGGCCTCAGTGCCAGCCTCCCTCTTCCCACAGTCTATGGATGCCCATCGCCTCTTGCCCTCCTTCATAGCCTCCTTGCTCTGGGCCAGCAAGCCTCCAGTGCCAGGCATGCCAGGTTGAAGCAGAGTCCTCTCTGCATTGTGGGGGCACTGTGGCCTCAGCCCTCTAAGACTTGCTTTTGATCTGCTAAGTGAGAGATACACAAAAAATAAAAAAGCAAGAAATTAAATCATATTGCAGGAGAAAATCATCTTCACTAAAGGGAAGACAGGAAGGAAGGAAAGAAGGAAGAGAAGACCACAAAATAGAAAATAAATAGGAGTGAGTCCTTACCTATCAATAATAACATTGAGTGTAAATGGACTAAACTCTCCAATCAAAACACATACAATGGCTGAATGGATTTAAAAAAGATCCAGTGATCTTTTGCCTACAAGAAGCACACTTCATGTATAAAGAAACACATACACTGAAAATAAAAGAATGGAAAAAGACATTTCATGCCAAAAGAAACCAAAAAAAGAGTAGGAGTAGCTATACTTATATCAGACAAAATAGATTTCAAAACCAAAAGTATAAGAAGAGACAAAGAAGGTTACTATATAATGATAAAGTGGTCAATTCAGCAAGAGGATATAACAATTATAAATACATATACACCCGACACTGGAGCACCCAGATACATAAAGTAAATATTATTAGAGCTAAGGAGAGAGAGAAACCCCAATACAATAATACCTGGACACTTCAACACCCCAGTTTCAGCATTGTAGAGACCTCTAAGACAAAAAAAACAACAACAACAACAACAACAACAAAGAAACATCAGGCTTAATCTGCACTATAGATTAAATTGACTTGATAGATATTTACAGAACATTTCATCCAATGGCTACAGAATATAAATTCCTTTCCTCAGCACATGGATCTTTCTCAAGGCTAGACCATATGTTAGGTCACAAACAAGTCTTTAAGCATTTCAAAAAATTAAAATAATATCAAGCATCTTCTCTGACCACTGTGGAATAAAACTAAAAATCAATAAAAAGAGGAATTTTGGAAACTACACAAACACCTGTAAATTAAACAATATGGTCCTGAATGAGTAATGGGTGACTGAATAAATTAAGAAGGAAATTGAAAAGTTTCTTGAAACAAATAATAATGGAAACACAATATACCAAAACCTACGGGACACAGTAAAAGCAGTACTATGAGGAAAGATAATAATAGCTTTAACCACGTACATTAAAAAATAAGGATTAGTTGAAATAAACAACCTAATGATGCATCTAAATAACCAGAAAAGCAAGAGCAAACCAAACCCAAAATTAGTGGAAGAAAAAAATTATAAAGATCAGAGCAGAAATAAATGAATTTGAAATGAGGAAAACAATACCAAATATCAATGAAACAAAAAGTTTGTTTTTTGAAAAGATAAAATTGACAAAACTTTAGTCAGATTAACTAAGAAAAAAAGAGAGAAGACCAAAATAAATAAGAGCTGAGATGACAAAGGAGACATTAGAACTGATACTGCCAAAATCTAAAGGATTATTAGTGGCTAGTATGAGCAACTATGTGCCAATGAATTGGAAAACCTAGAAGAAATAGATAAATTCCTAGATACGTACAACCTACCAATATTGAACCATGAAGAAATGCAAAATCTGAACAGATGGACAAGATTGAAGCCATAATAAAAAGTCTCCCAGCATAGAAAAGCACAGAACCCAATGGCTTCACTGCTGAATCCTACCAAACATTTTAGCAACTAATACCCATTCTACACAAACTATTTTTAAAAATAGAGGAGGAGGGAATACTTCTGAACTCATTTTATGAGGCCAGTATTACCCTGATGCCAAAACCAGACAAAGACACAAAAACAAACAAACAAACAAACAAACAAAACCTCCAGGCCAGTATCACTGATGAATATCGATGTAAAAATCCTCAATAAAATAGCAGCAAGCTGATTTCAACAGCACACTAAAGAGATTATTCATCACAACCAAGTGAGATTTATCCCAGGGATGCAAGGATGGTTCTACGTATGGAAATAGATTAATGTGATACATTATAGCAACAGAATGGAGGACAAAAACCGCATGATCATTAAAATTGATGCTGAAAAATCATTTGACAAAACCGAACATCTCGTCATGATAAAAACCCTGAAAAATCTGGGTATAGAAGGAACATATCTCAACATAATAAAAGCCATATACGACAGACCTATAGTTGGTATCATACTAAATGGAGAAAAACCGAAAGCCTTTTCTCAAAGATCTATAACACGATAAGGATGCCCACTTTCACCACTGTTCTGTAAATCCTAGCTAGAGCAAACAGACAAGAGAAAGAAATAAAGGGCACCCATACTGGAAAGGAAGAAGTCAAATTATCCTTGTATGTAGATAATATGATTTTATATTTGGAAAAACTTAAAGACTCCACCAAAACACTATTAGAACTGATAAACAAATTCTGTAAAGTTGCAGAGCACAAAATCAACATACAAAACCCAGTATTATTTCTCTATGCCAACAGTGAACAATCTGAAAAAGAAATAATCTCATTTACAATAGCTACAAATAAAATACATAGGAGTATAGCAAAAAAGTGAAAGATCTCTATAAAGAAAACTATAAAACATTGATGCAAGAAATTGAAGAGAGAGAAAAAATGGAAAGACATTCCATGTTTATGGATTGGAAGAATCAATATTGTTAAAATGTCCACACTACCCAAAGAAATCTACAGATTTAATGTAATCCCTATCACAATACCAATGACATTCTTCAAAGAAATAGAAAAAACAGTCCAAAATTTATATGGAACACAAAAAGACCCAGAATAGTCAAAGCTATCCTAAGGAAAAATAAAACCGGAGGAATCTCATCACCTAACTTTGAATTACACTACAGAGATATAGTAACCCAAATGGCACAGTACCGGCATAAAAACAGACACATGGATCAGTGGAACAGAATAGAGAATCCAGAAACAAATCCAAACACACAGTGAACTCATTTTTGACAAAGATGCCAAGAACATACACAGGAAAAGACAGCCTCTTCAATAAATGATGCTGGGATGATTCCACATCCATGTGCAGAAAATGAAACTAGACTCCCATCTCTCACCATGTATAAAAATCAAATCAAAATGGATAAAAGTCTTAAATCTAAGACCTCAAACTATGAAGTTACTAAAAGAAAACTTTGAGGAAACTCTTCAGGACACTAGAGTGGGCAAAGATTTCTTGAACAACACCCGACAAGCACAGGCAACCAAAGCAAATATGGACAAATGGGATTGCATCGAGTTAAAAAGCTTCTGCACAGCAAAGGAAATGATCAACAAAATAAAGAGACAACCCACAAAATGGAAGAAAATATTTACTATCTACCCATCTGACAAGAGATTAGTAACCAGAATACATAAGGAGCTCAACTCTTTAGGAAAAATTTTTATAATCTGATTTTAAAAAGGGCAAAGGATCTTAATAGACATTTCGCAAAAGATAAGACATACAAAGTGCAAGCAGACATATGAAAAGGTGCTCCACATCATTGATCATCAGAGAAATGCAAATTAAAACTACAATGAGATATTATCTCATCCCAGTTAAAATGGCTTTTATC
>NC_045445.1:110491736-110494111 GCF_002776525.5 Piliocolobus tephrosceles | reverse complement strand
TTTTGTATTTTTAGTAGAGACGGGGTTTCATCGTATTAGCCAGGATGGTCTCCATCTCCTGATCTCGTGATCAGCCCGCCGTGGCGGATCCCAAAGTGCTGGGATTATAGGCATGAGCCACCACGCCCGGCCTAAAATAGCTTTTATCCAAAAGGCAGGCAATAACAAATGCTGGCAAGAATGTGGAGAAAAGGGAAGTCTCATATGCAGTTGGTGGGAATGTGAATTGGTACAACCAATATGGAGAACCTAGTTTTCTCTACAGTAAGTTTAAGTGGGCTTAAAATATTCAGTAAGTCATGCTGTAAGCAGATGTGCTGTCATCTAGGCTTTGTTGTTTCATTTCTAGAGCACAGGCAGAGTAGATTTGGCATAATTCTTATGGGCCCTGGGAGTTTGGAATGGTAAATGATCATTGCTTTCAGCTTAAAGCAAAGAAAGAAAATGTGGTACACATACACACTGGAGTACTATCCAGCCGTAAAAAGGGATGAGATCCTGTCATTTGCAACAACATGTATGGAACTGGAGATCATTATATTAAGTGAAATAAGCCAACCACAGAAAGACAAACTTTGCATGTTCTTCCTTATTTATGAGAGCTAAAAATTAAAACAATTAAACACATGGATATGGAGAGTAGAATGATGGTTACCAGAAGATGAGAAGAGTATTGGTTGGAGGCAGAGGGGGTGTGGTCAGGAAGAAGTGGGAATTATTAAGTGGTACAAAAACATAGTTAGATAGAATGAATAAGACCTAGTATTTGCCAGCACCACAGAGTGACTATAGTCAAAAATAATTTAGTTGTACATTTAAAAATAATGAAGAGTGTAATTTGTAACACAAAGGATAAATGCTTGAGGTGATGAATACCCCATTTACCCGGAAGTGATTATTATGCATTGCATGCCTGTGTCAGAATATCTTATGTGACCCATAAATGTATACACCTATTATATACTCACAAAAATTAAAAACAAAAAATGAAATTGCAGCAGTTCAGTCACTTCTTTATACTCCACTTCTAATTCTAGCTCTCTTGCTATTTCTACCACATCTGCAGTTGCTTCCTCCATTGAACTTTTGTATCCTTCAAAGCTATCCATGAGGGTTAGAATAAACTTATTCTAAACTCCTGTTGATGTTGATATTTCTGACTTTCTCCCATGAATCATGAATGTTCTTAATGTCATCTTAAATGGTAACATTTTTTCAGAAGGTTTTCAATTTCTTTTGCCTAAATCCATCAGAGTAATCACTTTGTATGACAACTATAGCCTTATAAAATGTATTTCTTACATAGTAACACTTGAAAGTTTAAATAACTCTTTGATCCATGGGCTGCAGAAAGGATGCTATGTTAGCAGTCATGAAAACAACATTCATCTCCATGCATATTGCCATCAGAGCTCTTGGTTGACCAGGTGCAATGTCAATGAGCAGTAATATTTTGAAAGGATTTTTTTTTTCTCTACAGTAGGTTTTTGTGGGCTTATTCAGTAAACCATGTTGTACACAGATGTGCTGTCATCTAGAAATGTGCTTCATTTCAAGAGCACAGGCAGAGTAGATTTGGCATAATTCTTATTGGCCCTAGGAGTTTTGGAATGGTAAATGAGCACTGTCTTCAGCTTAAAGTTACCAGCAGCATTAGCCCCTAACAAGAGAGTCAGTGTCTTTTGAAGTTTCGAAGCCAGGCATTGTCTTCTCTTTGGCTATGAAAGTCTTAGATGCATCTTCTTCCAATATACGGCTGTTTGTCTACATTGAAAATCTGTTGTTTAGTGTAGCCACCTTCTTCAATGATCTTAGCTGGATCTTCTGGGTGACTTTTTGCAGCTTCTCCACCAGCACTTGCTGCTTCACCTTGCATTTTCATGTTATGGAAACAGCTTCTTTCGTTGAACCTCATGAACCAACCTCTGCTAGCTTCCAACTTTGCTTCTGCAGCTTCCTCTCCTCTCTCAGTCTTCATAGAATTGCAAAGGTAGGGCCTTGCTCTGGATTAGGCTTTGGTTTAAGGGAATGCTGTGGCTGGTTTGATCTTCTCTCTCGGCCATTAAAACTTTCTCCACGGCAGGGCGCGGTGGCTCAAGCCTGTAATCCCAGCACTTTGGGAGGCCGAGACGGGCAGATCACGAGGTCAGGAGATCGAGACCATCCTGGCTAATACAGTGAAACCCCGTCTCTACTAAAAAATACAAAAATCTAGCCGGGCGAGGTGGTGGGCGCCTGTAGTCCCAGCTACTCGGGAGGCTGAAGCAGGAGAATGGCGTAAACCTGGGAGGCGGAGCTTGCAGTGAGCTGAGATCCGGCCACTGCACTCCAGCCTGGGCGACAGAGCGAGACTCCGTCTCAAAAAAAAAAAAAAT